>NW_020194071.1:0-128457 GCF_002847045.1 Aspergillus candidus | reverse complement strand
TTTTTTTCCTCTCCAAATCATACAGAAGAATCGCATCTCTAGCTTCAATTACACCACCCACTTGGCTCGGGATATAGTCAAGAAATATCTCACCATGGCTTCGCTTTCGGTGCTCCATGCCGTCAACCATCGTCTCACGAACATTCCGGTCAAGCAACTCCCCGCCATTACAGCGAGCTTGGCCATTTCTCTCTCCAATTGCGGGGAGTTGCTGTCCTCGACTCAGTCCCTGTCGCAAAAGTCCAAACCGGGAAAATCCGATGCCAGTTCCGACAATGCGATCCAGATGCATCGGTTGATGACGCGACTGTCGAGTCTGCTGCAAGATCGCAGTCCGGAAGGGCGATGGACGGCCGTGGTGTTGATCAAGGCGGCGGTGGAGGCCGGACAATGGGAGATCCTCCGCTCGTGTGAGCCGCTGGTGCGCGGACTTATTGCGATCCTGACGGTATGATTGAGATAGGAGAGAATCTAATGGAGAGGGGTGATCAATCTCGTGGCTAATGAATCAGAAACCCGATCCCAATTCCACCAAGAAAATGGCCCTCATCACCTTGACCCGCATCTTCCACCTCACCTACCAGTATCCCACCCTCGTGCGCGAGATTACCACCCCGTCGCTGCCTGGGTTCGTCACTTCCGCCTTGAACCTGATCTCCGTGAAGGCCTCGTCCGAACCCGTGCGCCGCCTGAAGCCCCATACCCCCTTCGTCGAGATCGTCCTCCAGGCCCTCGGAGAGCTGATCGTCCGTCACCCGACCACCTTCCGTCCCTTCTCCGCTCAGATCCATAGCGTGCTGCTGGCGATCATTGGGTCGACGTCGCCGTGTTTCCCGGATCCGGTGGTGAACGTGGCGGAGCGCCTATTCGTCTCTCTGCACCAATGCGCGCCCAAGAACGCTTCGACCGACGAGTGGAAGAGCGCCTGCAACATGACCATCGCCTCGGCGCACGAAGCCGCCCAGTCCGTCTTCCGCTCGGTCGTAGAGCAGTGGGAGTCGGTTGATCCGACCACCCGGAGGTCCGCGAGATCGTCGGACTACACCAAGGAGGTGGGTGGCCAGGGGGATGCCCTGGGACTCGGGGCCTGGCAGAGTGTACACGCCGGCGTAGATCGGCTCGTCATGCTGCTGCGACTGCTCTCGACATTCTTGGGGACCCCCACGGCATCAGCCGTCGCCGTCCCCATCGGCGCCATCCTGGATCTGACGTCGCGACTGACATCGCTGACGGTACCCTCCCCCGGGAGAGAGGTCCAACCCAACCAGCAGATCAGTCGCGTCGAGCGAGAGGAGCTCTTCACGGAGCTACCCCGCATCCACACTGCCTGCCTCGAGCTGCTGCTCACGCTCTCGCGGACCCTCGAGTCGGCAGTGACCCCCGTGGGCCAGACCATCCTGGAGCAAACCCTCTGGGTCTTCCCCGCGGAGCGATTCAGCCGCCAGGTGCGCTCGTCGACCTACGAGCTAGTCCAGGAGCTGCTCCCGCACCTGGGTCCCACGATGTCCCGGCAGAGCGTCTCCGCGTTGACAAACCTCATCCGGGCCTGCTGCAGCGATCTCCTCCCACCAACCAACGACCAGACCGGCCCCGCGGCCGACACCAAGGGCAAGCCAAAATCCAACCCGACGACCGCCAACGCCGACTCCTTCCTGAATCCAACCCTCAAGCAGACCCGGCAGGCCGACTCGTCCTCCTACCCGGACCTGCACCGCACAGCCGTATCCTTCCTCCCCGCCGTCCTCATGCACGCCCCCACCGAGCACTTCTCGCCCGCCCTGCGCGCCGAAATCGACCGCACCATCATCCTCACAGCCGACAAAGACGCCATGCTCGCCAGCGTGCTCAACCCCATGCCCGCCATGAAGGGCCGCGCGGCCCCCGCCAGCATCCTGCCCTTCCTCGCGCGCAGCGCGCCCACCTCCCCCGACGTCGAGGCGCTCATCCGCCCGCGCATGCCGGTCCTGATGCCCACCTCAACCATCGGCACCTACGACACCATGGACGAGTCGGAGTCAGAATCTGAATCCGACCCCAAACCCACAACTACCATCCCATCCCACACCAAATCCGGCTTTCTCCACACATCTTCCTCCGCCACCACCATGCTCCAATCAGCAGCCGCGCCCCAGCAAGCCCCGACCCTGCAAATGAGCAAGCGCACCTACGAAGAGGAGCCGCAGGTCCTCCGTTCGCAACAACAGCCAGCAGCGCAAACCACCGCGCCTGAACGGTCCCACAGCAAGAAGCCCCGCGTCTCGGCTGAGACCACCCCGGCGCCGTCTCTGGGCGCCGCCTCACCGGCTACTTTCACAGGCACGGCGGCCATCCCGGCACCCGTGGACCCGGAGATTACCGCTGCGGCGGCCCCGGCTCCTGTGTCGGCTGGTGGAGTGGGTGCTGCGGCGGCGGCGGAGGAGGAGGATGGGGATGAGAGTGGTGATGATTTGCCTGCTTTGAATCTTGATCCGGATACGGATGATGATGATGATGATGATGTGAGTATGGATGGTTGATTGGTGATTATAGAAAGAGGGGGTAGAATATAATGCATGCATATACTACTATCACGTTTAGTATCTTTACCTGTAGTGTAGACATTTAATATGTATTCGTGTACGTCCAAACTCTACTTTCTTACCCAGGTCTATTTATATCTAAATATTGGAATCAAAAGATAAAGACAAAGCGAGAGGAAGAACGGGAGGAAAGAAGAAAGGAAATCACATAATCCGTATTCCCCGTTCCCAAAAGCTCCCCCCATCCCAGACCCTCATCCACGCGCCCTCCCAACACCACCAGCCCTCACCATCCGTTCCCGTTCCCAGGCCCACGCCCCGCAACAGACTCACTGGTAGCGGCTCGGTCAGGAACAGTCCGCTGCGAGCAAAGTCATCCACCACGAGCGGGCCCGACCAGGCTAGCCAGACGAAAACGAACAGCAGGTTGGCAGTGCGGCGCAACCACCGTGGTGGAGGGTGACGCGGGGAGGGGAAGAAGATGGACGAGCATGCGGAGGAAAGGATGTCCTGGATCATGATGCCGACGGCTTGCAGGAGGAAGAAGCAGCACGTGTCGCGGATGGGGTGCGTCTCGGCGATCTGCGTGTAGCTACCGCAGGCATGAACCAGGCCACTCAGCCCGAACCCGATCACGGCCGTTGCGATTCGGCGAACGGTGCGGTTGGTGGCTAGTCTGGTGGGAAGGAGGTGGGACAGGAGCCATTTGGCGGACGAGGTGAATCCGAATCGGAAGAGCTGGTGCCACCATAGGACCCAGCAGCCGGCGAGGCCGTGGTCCAGGAGAGAAGGGAGGCAGGAGCCGAAGGCGGGGGGGTAAAGCCACGGGGCGTCAAGGGGGGCTGCAGTGAGGGAGCGGGCGGCGTTGGGGAACCTGAGTGACAGGCCGAGGAAGATGATTGGGTTGAAGGCTGTCACGTAGCTCAAGGCCGCGAAAACACCGATGCCAGCTAAGAAGAGCCGGTAGATGCGGATTGCCCACGGGATATCCGGGAGTATGGCGCTGATTGGAAACGGAGCGGGTGGTGGCGGGGATACGGTGCCTGTGAAGAAGTATGGGTCGCGCATCATGAGCACCTTGACCACGTCCAAAAGGAGATAGGCCTTGAGACAACCCATGAAGGCGGCGCGTAAATGGGACCATCCGTCCACAGTGCACGTCGTTGGGGCCACTGACCAGGGCTTCCTAACGGACGGGGAGGAGCCCAGCTGCGCTTGCACCGACAGCGGCAGAGCATCCATGGTGGGCAGACGCCAATTCCATTCAGGGCCACGCATGTTAAATAGCAGGCCGAGGGTCCAATTTAAACGATGTGCCAACCTCTGGGGATATGGCTGCCACACCAGATGCTCCTCCAACGTGGGGTCTTTCGAGGTGTTACTCGTGACGGCATCCCCGTCCTGGCCTGCAGCTTTGTTGGATTCTGCGCCTAGACAGCGCCGCTCGATCCGTTGGAAGTCCCGTTCCGGATCATTGAAGACAAGAAGAGTGCCGCACCAGATACTCCACCACGCTGCGAGAAGGCCTGGCATATAGCCATTCCCTCCCAGCAGCGACCGCCGACGCAGGATCACATCACAAGCCACGCCGATGGTGAGGCACAGAACTAGAGGTCGCAGGAAACGCGTTCCCCTCCGCTGCGGGATCAACAGCGCTGATAGGGAGAGACCTATGAAGAGAAAAAAGTGCCAGAGAAAAAAGGGGTTAAAGTCTCCGGTCCCAATGAGGGTCTCAAGGCGGTCTCGATAATCATGATTGATTTGACGATATGACCGCAACGCAAGATCGGCCATAGAGATCTGGATTGGACAAATTCTATCGCGAGCTGAAACCCAATCCGTGCGATCCACTAAGTAAATGGTTCTGTGATGTTTATGCTTCCGGTGTTCTAGGGAAGAATTCAGCCGTGCCGCCACCCAAGAATGCTCTGTTGGCATCAGAATGTGCAGTCGGTCAGCCACGAGTCTGCTTAGATAATAATATCCAAGGAGTCGGAGATTTTCTTCCTCTCGTGGTACAGGATAAGTCACCCAGGGAGATTGAATAGTGGACTGGTCATATCGTGAAGATTGATCTCTTCTTATCTATGTATGCAATGGGAATTCATCATTTCCCATGGCATTCTGTCTAGTGTCATTTTTTTCGACCGTGGATCCGGCTCCATTGTAAACATGACTCTCTAATCCAAAGATCCAGTGGGCGAAGTCCTTGACTGAAGGCGCATGTTGCCAGACTTTAGTCTATAACCCTATTGATCTGAAGGGACAAGGGAAAGGTTAGCGCAGAAGAAGGACGAGTTGAGATGGGAGGAAGGAAAGAAGACAAGAAGAGAAGAGGAGAAAAGGAAGAAGAAAAAGAAGGAAAAAGGACAGGAAGTCTCGTGACTGGCAACGTGACCTTTTCTTCATAATTTTCCATCTTCAACTTCAACTTCACTTTCATTTTCACTTCCATCCTCGCTTCTCTCTTTCTTATCTCTCTTCCTCCTTGATTAACGTCCGGGTAAAATATGGTCAAGCTTCCCCAGCAGTGGATACGTCTCCGACCAAACCACAGAAGGATTCCAATCTTAACATAAGCCCCCACTTTTATCCCCGGTCAAACGAAATGAGCTTTCCACTTATTCATAGTAGTCTGGCCCCCCTCCTTGTCCATTTATGACTCCTGGTTAATAAGACGAAAAGACAAGAAAAGGAGAAAAAGAAAAATAATGACCACTGATTGTTTCCCCTCGTGTCCGGATCTCACCATCCATCAAGAAGAACCCCTGTCAACGTCCTATCAAATGTAGATGCTTCCCAAGGCTCTGAAGGAGGTGTTGGAGATGGAGCTCAAGGATTGGCGCCTAGCCTAGTCCCAACAATTCGCGTATGCCCAATCTTATGCTATGAAATCTTGTGAGGAAGATGGCTGCATAACCGACGATTTGTCGACCCACTCGCTCGCATGGAGGTAACCTGTCTCTCCACCGACATCGCTGATTGGGTCAAAGGGCGCCACCACTCTTGTTGACTGGCGTTAGTCGTCTTAGCGATTGCTCGCATAACATTCGAAATACACGGCACAAGGGCGTTTCGACGGAAGAATTTGAAAGAAGATGAAGGCGCCCAAGGAAGCCAAATCCATGCGGGCCCCGCTCGCTGTCTTCGCCCGGTCCACCGGATGTATAATTATGTACAGAGTAAGCACGGTGTACTTATGACCAATTCATTGTGCAACTTTGCGGCTGGAGACTATATTAAACGAACTGCCCGTCCACTTTTTTTGCCATATCGTTGTGATTCTTCCACCCAGCACCCTGACTGGCCCCATGGTGACCACCTGATAAGAACCGACCCTCCCTTCCCTCTCACCCCCATGCACTGGTCGACGCAAATTTCAGCCTCCCCACGATTTCGTCAGCGGTGACAGCACAATTCATCCGAGTACCATACAGACTCGTGCGTCGAATCTCTTCTCTCATGAGCAATTCGACAGCCGATGCGGGCGAGCCCGTCAAGCCCACTCGCATCTCACACTGGCGCCTCCTCTTTGACCAAGGAGTACTCACGCAGGAGATCATCAACCATGAATATCCGGGGTCCGGCACAGAGGAAGAACCGTACGCGGTCACCTGGATCCCAAATGACCCTCGCAACCCCCTCAACACGTCCATGACGACCAAATGGATCTATACCAACGCGATGGCTTGGGCTACCCTCGCCGTGTCGATGGTCTCGTCGGCATACACGGGCGGTATAGAGCAGATTCTTCAAGAGTTCCGAGTGGGGACGGAAGTGGGCACGCTGGGTGTCTCCTTGTTCGTCGTCGGATTCGCCGTTGGCCCCTTGGCATGGGCCCCGTTGTCGGAGCTCTTTGGCCGCCAGTATTTGTTTTTGGCCAGCTACTTCGGGCTCACTGTGTTCAACGCCGCGGCCGCCGGCTCCCCGAACATCGAGTCTTTGATTATATTCCGGTTCCTGGCTGGGGCATTTGGCTCGTCCCCGCTCACCAACGCCGGCGGCGTCATTGCCGACCTGTTTCCCGCCAGCCACCGCGGCCTAGCCATGAGTATCTTCGCGGCGGCGCCCTTCTTGGGTCCTGTGTTGGGCCCTGTCATCGGAGGCTTTCTCGGCATGAACGCAGGCTGGCAGTGGGTACTAGGCTTCCTGGCCATCTTTTCCGGGGCGCTTTGGATCTCATGCAGTCTTATTGTGCCCGAGACTTACGCGCCGGTCCTGCTCCAACGCCGCGCCGCGCGACTCTCCCAGCTCACCGGGAAAGTTTACCGGAGCAAGCTCGAGATCGACCAAGGCAAAAAGTCTCTGGCGGGCGCCTTCAAAACGGCTCTGTCTCGTCCCTGGATTCTTCTCTTCCGCGAGCCCATCGTGCTACTTCTGTCGATCTACATGTGAGACCCCGTTTACGTATTGCTTGGATTTGGTCCGAAGCTAACCATAGACAGGGCGATTATATATGGAACGTTGTACATGATGTTTGCTGCCTTCCCCATCGTATTCCGTCGTGACCGGGGGTGGAATCAAGGCATTTCGGGCCTGGCGTTCCTTGGAATCATGGTGGGCATGATGTGCGCTGTTACTTACACTATCATTGACAACAAGCGCTATGTGAAAACGCAGGCGAGGCATAATGGATTTGCACCTCCGGAAGCCCGTCTGCCTCCCTGTCTCGTCGCCTCGATTGCCGTTCCCATCGGCCTGTTCTGGTTCGCCTGGTCGAATGGCCCAGAGGTCCACTGGATGGCCAGCATCACCGCCGGCGCGCCGTTCGGATTCGGCATGGTCTTGGTCTTCTTGAGTCTGATGAATTATTTGATCGACTCGTATACGATTTTTGCCGCATCCGTGCTGGCCGCCACCTCTGTCCTGCGCTCGCTCTTCGGTGCCGCCTTCCCGCTCTTCACAACCTACATGTACAAGGATCTGGGCGTGCACTGGGCATCCAGCATCCCCGCCTTCCTCGCCGTGGCATGTGTGCCCTTCCCCTTCCTCTTCTACAAGTACGGCTCGTCCATCCGGGCGCGATGCAAGTACGCCGGCGAATCCGAGGCCTTCATGCAAAAGATGATGGCCCAGGTCGTCAAGCCCGACCAGGAGCTCAAGGCAGAAGAGACCGGTGCGGTCCTGGAAGAAAAATCGATCGGCGAGCAGGACTCGACGCAAGCAGACTCGTCCGCCGATCAACTCGGTCCGCCGGGTCCCAGTCCCGCTGCACAGCGCGCGCATTCGATCGCCTCGCAGGCGTCGTCGGGCCCCACCCATGCGACATCGCAGACCGTGTACGATGCAAACCCTTATGACATCGATCGCGTGAACACGCGGGAGTCTTTTAAAAATTAATATGGTGGACATAAGAAGGTCCGACATTATACATATTTCTATTTAGAATAATATCAAGCGTGCATGGGGGCGAGCTGACATTGTTTGTGCTGTTGGCTGCTCCCCTCCCCTTTTCCATATTGTGATCTTGTAGCATGACCTCAGGATAGCTTTTAATCTAAGTCAGATATCTGCAACACACCAAGTTAATTGTGGAGAATGATAAAAAGGACAAGAGACACATATGAACACAAGTTTCTAAATTCACTGCTAAATGGCTATGAAAGACAAAAGTGCCGAGAAAGAGGCATCAAATAGTACACGACGCTACAAAGAAACCAAACCCGAGACACGATATAACGCCCTCTTTCCCCGCAACAAAAAAAAAAAAAAAAATGAATCAGAAACAGAGCAATCATCCCAGCAACTGCTCAATATCGGCGATCCTCGTAGTACGATCATCTCTCTTCTTCGGCGCAGTTTCACGAAACGCATCGAGCATCAACTTGCGCTTCGTCTCCTGGATATCAAGGACGCGGTCCTCGATGCTATCCTCGACGATAAGGCGCCAGAAGGTAGTATCGCGGGTCTGGCCGAGGCGGTAGACACGGTCTAGGGCCTGGGATTCGATGGCGGGGGCCCACCACGAGTCGCACAGGATGGCCTGGTTGGCGGCGACGAGGTTGAGACCGACGCTGCAGACGCTGAGGGAGGCAAGGAGCACAGTGCAGGAGGGGTCCTTGGAGAAGCGGTGGGAGGCGTTGTCGCGGGCGACTGAGGGCATTTTGCCGTCGATGCGGGCGAAGTCGATGCCGTGGCGGTGGAGGTGCGGTTCGAGAAGGCTGAGGAAGGAGGTCCATTGGCTGAAAACGACGGTTTTGGTGCCTGGGACTTGGCCTTTGGCTGTGAGGATCCTTATTAGGGCTTCGATCTTGCTGCTGGGGTGGTCGGGGTCGGCTGTGGCGCCGTTGTTGCTGTCGTCGTCTGCGGACTCGCCCATGTTGACGGCGGGGGAGACGAGCGTGTCGGTGTTTTCGATGTCGGCTCGGCACATGGGGCATTTGTGCTGGCGCTCGATGACCTGCTCGATGCAGCCGCGGTCGAAGGAGTGGGCGCAGGCGGTGATGACGGGTTGTTCGAGGGTGTCGAGGCAGATGGGGCAGGTGTCTTGGCTCTCGATGCGGATCTGCAGGTTCTCTTGGAGGGTTTTGATGTTCGCGGGTGTGAGCGGGATGACTTTGTGCTTGTCGAGAAGTTTGGCGAGGTTGTCGACGCGGGTTTTGCAGAGCGCCCAGTGGTTGCAGACTTGTCGGAGGCGCAAGATGACCTCGAGGAGGTTGGAGTACGTCGTACTGGATTTGTCTTGGGACTTGAAATCCAAGAGCATACCCTTGGCTTCGGATCTAAGAGACAGGGTAGTTAGTGGTTGGTACCACGCAGAAAAAGGGAGGCAAGCATGCATACTGGAACATGTCGTATTTTTCCTGTTCATCTGGGTGGAACTTCACGCGTAGGACGCGCGAGGCAAGCGGCGGCAGGCGCAGATTGACAAATTCCATGTCCTTGCGCCGACGAAGGCACAGGGTGCCCATGAGGGCCTGGAGAAGCAAACGAGCATTGGGGTCCTCGTACATGAGAGGTCGGACTAGAACACCGTTGAAGACCGCCGGGTCTTCCAGGCCGCCAGTTAGCCCGAGGAAGCGGATTTGCGAGTACAGATCTTTGAGCGAGTTGATGATTGGCGTGCCCGTTAGGGTCCATCGAGAGTCCGCCTTCAGATGACAGGCGGCAAGGGCACCTTTGGAACGCGGATTCCGGATCGTGTGTCCTTCGTCCAGCACGACACGCCGCCAATGGATGGAAAAGAGCCCCTTGGCTGGCAATTTTTTAGAATCCGGCTTGTATTCCATGGCCAAAGCGCCGTAACTGGTGACTACCACGTCGTACTGAGCTAGATTGTCCGCCTCCTTTTTCCCGGACCCGTGGTAGATGAGCACCTGTGGAGCATTCTCGGGGTGGGTATGATCGTTCATTTGATCCTTCCAGTTACTCATCACGCCGACTGGGCTGATAATGAGAGTCGTCGTAGTCGCGCCTGGAGACTTGGGCTGAAGACTAGCCAGGACCAGCGAAATGACTTGGATTGTTTTCCCCAAACCCATATCGTCGGCCAGGATGCCGCCACTCGCCAAGGGTGGGGCGTTAGACGTCGAATAGTTTGTTGCAATGTTCCTGAACTTGTGGCCTTCGCGCTTCCAGAGCTGCACCACGTCGTCGGAGCCTGTTGTCGGATAGCTCGGATTTTCTTTATCCATCATCCACGCCAGCCCCTGGCGTTGATACGGGAGAAGCTGGGTCGAGAGGGCCGAGGGCACGTCCGCCATCGGCATGTTGGCCAGGTCGGACTCACTCAAACCAAAATTCTCCGTGACTTGGCCAATATCCCTGGGGTTAAAGGTGCTACTCTGGCCAATGATATCCTCCAGGTTTTCCTCCGAGATGCCTTCCCCAGCCATGAGATTTGACAAACCTAGCTCACTTTGGCCTTGATACTGCATCCCCTTGCCCGAAGTCAACGCGCGGGCTTTCTTTTCAGCCGCCTTCTGTGCTTTCTCCTGCTCCTTCTTGCTCCGGGCCTCCTCGCGCTCTTTGCGCTTGAATTCCGACAGAGGCAGTTTGTCGGCCTCCATCTGACTTTTGAGACCCTGGCGTCTCACCGGGTCACTGGGACCGAAGAGCCGCACCAGGATGGGGCAGTCGAACGCGCCAATGACGCCGGTCAGCATACCCTCGAGGATCAAGGTGCGCTGGTCCATGTACTTGGCCAGCTTGGCAGCCATCGCACGGGGGATGTGGCCGATCTGATCGCGCATGACATTTTCAACGCGGATTGCATTAGAGTCATAGGGGTTGTCGGCCTGTCTCCTCAGAATGACCGTCTCGCCTATGGTGGCGTGGCCGGTGTAAAAGCGAACGCCGACAATTTTGGTGTGAATCTCTCCATACAGCATAACGCTGGTGGCGGACGAAACATCAACATCTTGACTCCCCTGAATCAGCCCTTCAGCTTCTGCATCCTCGTCCTCTGTCTGGGTGAGAGGGATGAAGGAGGTATCCTCCCCTAATCGCTGTGTGGGGGCGGTGGCTGCGCGGTGCACCTTGGGTTCTGGGCCTTCATCACCCACAGGATCAACATTGTTGAACCGTCTTTTGGTCGAAGGGTGAGCCATGAGGGACCCAATCTAGAAACAAGCAAAAGATAAGATATACAAGATTGGTGGTGAGTAAGATAAGGAATGAGAAATCGCGGAGTATGAAGTATGAAGCCGGAAAAAAAGGCTCCACTGGAAACCAGTCGAGTGACAAGAGGCGTATACTAGCCTGGATGCGGTTTAGCGCCACGGATGCCTGGACACGCTAAGACACTCAGTCATGTGACTGCACCTGACAGGAGGCACGTGGCTGCGTGCATAGCTGATTCAGCATGCATCTTCCATGCTGTGTTGTATTGTACTGTGCTTGCTGATCTAATCTATCCAAGGCCCACTCGTTATCCATCGGTTTATCTGACTTCGGAATAGCTTCACCCTGCCTGTTCCTGTCAGTGTACCATCTCCAATACGCGTTGCTCCAACGATATTCTGAATTTAGCTATAGGAAGCCAACGGAAGCACTGACCACTGGTTTATCTGACCGCATCAGGGCAATATTACCCCGCCAATGTTCTTACTGGTGATCATCTACGGCGAATTGTCCTGTCAGATTAAACCAGCCAGACACGTAATTTTCTCGTCCTATCTGTCAAGTCGGCTTTTCCACTGAACATGCGCTTTTAGCAAATAGATAGACTAGCCAATCCTTGAGTCGTTAGGGAAACAGTTTAAAAAACGGCAGCCATGTCGATCGTGTCGATCAGGGCCCAGGATTCAGAATCTAGCCCCATTTGTCGTTAGAAATGTCTCACTTGTCCTAAAGGCCTTTCTTATTTCTGTCAACGGATCCACATGCAGGAACCCTAGTGGGCATGGCCACGGAACCGGATCCTTCAAAGTCTTCCGTTGACACTGGCTGGCTGAATTCGCTATGATTTAAGAAGAAAATGGTTGGTTGGGTGAGACCATTCGGTTCCCTGGGAATTCATCCATCTTCCTATTCTATGTGCACATCTGGATTTCCACAACGGTCAAACAACCATCCTCGTGTTGAGCCATGGTCCACCGCAGTAAAGACGGGGCTCGGTTCTCCTCCGTTCCCATGAGCAGTGAAACCTCTTTCCTCAACCCTCCCAAGACCCGCCGACCATTTTCGATCCTGGACCGGATCTTTTTGAGATCCCCCAATGCCAAATTTCTCGGCTCCAGCTGGTCCTTGGAGATTGTCAATGGCGGGATAGCCCTCGCATCGTTCGCAAGCATCGTGGCAGTCCTCGCCTGGTACGATGGCCGACCCATGCCCGACTGGCCGGAGGGCATCACGCTGAACGCCATATTGTCAGTGCTGACGAGCATTATGAAAGCTGCCATGGTCCTCATCATCACCGAGGCACTGTCGCAACTCAAGTGGTCATGGTTCAATCAGCGGAAGCAGTTGAGCGATCTGGCGGTGCTGGACGCGGCCAGTAGGGGTACCCCAGGCGCGATTTTGGTCCTTACCCGGTTTATGCCCAAGTCAGAGGACCCTTGATTCCATCGGCTTGGTATCAGACACGCTAATCCAATCCAGGCATTTGGTCAGCCTTGGCTGTTTCATCCTCGTTATCGCCGTCGCCATCGCACCCTTCGTGCAGCAAATCGTTGCCGTCCAATCCCGCGCCGTGCATACACCGGCTGCACCCTCCGTCAGAATCTGCGACACCAGCATCTACACGGATTATGACCAGGGCGAGGGCCCTGGCATGAACAAGCTCCCACTGGGCACGACGGCAGCCCTTTACAGCGGCATCTTCCAAAGCCAGAGCACCGTCAGTGATGCGAGTCTAGCATCGTGCCCGACGGGGAATTGCACATTCGCCCCATATCAATCTCTGGGGTTTTGCTCTCGTTGCTCCAACATCACTGATCTGCTCAGTATGACGACCACGGGCGGGAGTAGCCTCGCGATGAGGACCTCGAATTTCAAGCTGCCCAACGGATGGAAATTCCAAACGGGGATGAACTTGAAAAATCTTATGAACAGCACGACTGGCCGGCCTCTGCTGCGCGTGGACACGGCCAACATGCCCATCGTTCTCAACTTCACGGCCATTAGTGCCTCTGGTCTGGGAGTGGCTGCCTCTGCCACCGAGTGTGCCTTATATTTCTGTGTTCAAACGTACGAAGCCAGCGTGGCCGACGGGAAATTCACGGAGAAAATACAGTCCACTGCGTCCTCAGAGGTCACGAAAACGGCCGGCGACCCCGTCCAAAACATCCGACTGACCCCGGAGACGTGCTATGTCAACGGAACGAAACAGGCCCCCGATAGATGCACCTACAAAGTGAACTGGCTGAGCCGCGTGTCCATGTCCAACTCCCTGTCGCCTCTGCTCAAAGGTGACGGCTCGCTGTTCGTCAGTAACCGACCGGATTGGTCCTCCGACACTGTGCGGGCCGTCTACGGCAACGAGGGCAACACTACGGAGATCGATTCCGTTTTCCACTCACTGGCCACTGCACTGACCAGACATGCACGATCGTCAGTGTGCCGCGCCCGCATGGTGACCGGAATCACCTGGGGACAACAGTCGTTTGTCCACGTGCGGTGGGGCTGGTTAGTTCTACCCGGAGCACTGATGGTCCTCAGTCTCGTGTTCCTGGGCATAACCATCTTCCACACGCGGAACCAATTTATCTGGAAGTCCTCCCCGCTGGCTCTCTTGTTCTCGGGCCTGGGATTCGAAGCGCCGACCATGCGGGATCCGACACTAAATGGCATGGAGGATATGTCCCGCAACCTGAATGTATGGCTGGAGAGCTCCACAGGCGGTATTCGGCTCCGGGAGGATGCTCGATAGTGCTCCATATATCAATGCGAGCGCTAATAGGGTATTCTTGGCCGGGGTAGGTGATGCTAGAGCCCGTTAGGGTTGGCCCATCGACTCCATTCTGATTCAGTCCAATGTCTACCTGTGTACATATATGCCAAATATTTAGTATTTTCCCCACTATCTGTTTCTTCTCAGCTAGGGACCCTGGGGACATTGGCCATTGTAACGGATGTGTAGTCAGGAGGCAATTTAGGGTTGGGTTGTGTCGCCCTGTAAAAGTGCCTTTTTTCTACTAACCATGTCGAGGGTCCATCTATTGGTTCCGTATTAATGAGAAGTCATCATCATCATAATTAATCAAGAAGAGGAGGAATGACAAGACATGCACAATGTCGATCGACCCCCTCCCACGTGAGTGAGGGGTTCATATATATGAGTTGGTTCTCTACCCCGTCTTTCCCTCCGCCTTCCTCATTCATCTCACAACCCCGCTCAACCACTATCCGATACTCTCAAATGACAATGGAATACCCTCGTCCTGACTTCCAGCGGTCCTCGCTTAACTGGACCTCACTCAATGGTCCGTGGTCATCTGCCTTTGATGACACGGACGCTGGGCTCTCACAGTCCTGGCCGCAAACCGGTCTTCCAGCCTCCCAGACTCGACCCATCAAGGTCCCCTATGCCTTCCAGGCCCCCGCATCAGGTATCGGTCTGCGTGAAGCTCACGAAGTTATCTGGTACGAGCGGACCATCCGCGATATCCGTCTTGGAGGCCCCCCTGACCAGCGCCTGATTCTCCGATTTGGCGCCGTCGATTATGAGTGCTCCATCTGGCTCGACGGCGTCCCAATTGGTGGGCACACGGGCGGCCACGTACCTTTTGACCTGGACCTAACGGATGCCTTTCGCTCGCTTGCAACTGACGGAGAGAGGAAAGAGACGGCCCGGCTAACCCTGCGCGTGCGTGACTCGCCCACCGACCTCGCTCAGCCCCGTGGAAAACAATATTGGGGGCCCGTACCGGAGAGCATCTTCTACACACCCTCCAGCGGAATCTGGCAGTCTGTCTGGCTGGAGAGCGTCCCTTCTATGCGCATCGGATGCAGCGGTGCGGGGACCGTCCTGCGATCGGACGATATCACTTCTGGGACACTGCACGCAGTCGTCGCAGTAACTGGGCGCCAGCCGGTCGCTGGGCCGGTCAGCATCCAGATCACCGCCAGTCTTGGGGGCAAAACAGTGAGCACAAGTCCTCGTTCACCCCTGACCAGTGATAAAGAGTACGTGCGCGTCGACCTCGACGTGACGCTGCCTGCCGCGGACCGGCCTCGTGGGGGCGCGTTCGACGCCGACGGGGCCTGGCACGACAATGGCACCGCGCTGTGGGCACCAGAGCATCCTATTCTCTACGACATTGTGCTTCGTCTGTACGATGTAGCAGGAAATCTCGTCGACGAGGTCCAAACCACAACCGGAATGCGCAGTCTCTCCTGGCAAAACGGCGACGGGACCTTCCGTCTCAACAACAAGCCTTACTTCCAGATGTTGGTCCTAGACCAGGGCTACTGGCCCGAGACCGGACTGACCCCGCCGTCCGGCGATGCCCTGCGTACGGACATCGAGCTGGTCAAACGCGCAGGATTCAACGGCTGTCGCAAGCACCAGAAGATTGAGGACCCACTGTTTCTGTACTGGGCCGACCGACTGGGGTTCATGGTGTGGGGGGAGATCGCGAATGGGTACGAGTACAGTCACGAGCTGGTAGAGCGCATCACAGCCGAATGGGCAGACTCAGTGCGGCGAGATCGTAACCATCCCAGCGTGGTGACCTGGACTCCAGGCAATGAAAGCTGGGGGTATCCGTCTCTGAAGGACGATATCGAGCAGCGGGACCACATTCGATGCCTCTACTATCTGACCAAGTCAGTCTTCCCTATGCAGTATTACGAGAACAACCTTACCCACATACTAACCATAATAAAAACAGATCCCTCGATCCCAGCCGCCCCATCAACGACAACTGCGGCTGGGAACATGTCCAAACGGACCTCACCACGTACCACGATTACAGCGACTCGGCCCAGCTGACGACCACCTGCGCCGATTTCGAAAACGGCATTCTTGGTCCCAAAGACAACGGCCACCGCGCCATGTTCGTCGAGCCCGTCACTGCCGGCTCGGTCACGCTCGATCCCGGCGCAAAGCACGCCCCCGGCGCGCCGGTCATCTGCTCCGAGTTCGGAGGGGTGAACATCAAGCCCCCGAAGGATGTAGCCGCCTCGGACCGCGACTGGGGATACACGACGGCGAGCAACGCGGCCGATTTCCTGGTCCGGTTGGAGAAACTAGTGATGGGGATTGTGAAGGGGGGGTTTACCTGTGGGTTGGTCTATACGCAGTTGTACGTTGTCTTTTTTACTTTCTCTCCCGTATTTTATTTTTTCCCTATTCAAGTTAGGCCTACTGACCAGTTCAGATGCGATGTCGAGCAAGAAGTCAATGGGCTGTATGCCTACGACCGCAGCGAGAAGGTCCCCCCAGCCGACATCAAAGTCATTATGGACGCAGCAAAGGATTACTACTTTCAACATGTGGTGCCGAAATCAAAGGCTTGACGGATAGCTTTGCCGATCAGATGAATGGGTAATTACTGTAGGTCTTTCATCCGAAAGACTTACAAGGTGTTGTTGAAAGAGGGGCATGGCTTTGAAGGTTTCTTTGAATTAGATCTTTAAGATTTACTGACGGGGCCGTCTTTGATTTCTACATAGTTATCCTCGGTACCGACAAAGACTTATGTCTGACATACTTGAGACATTGAATGGAGAGCCCTATACTCATCTCTTTATTCCCCTAAAAAGACAACCTCTCTAGAACTATAGCCTCAAGTCCAATTACCCTATAAATGGCCCTATCACCCCAGTAGAACATACTATCAACCACCTCTCTACTCAGCCATACAATATACCACACTACCCAACAACAACCAACCCCCCAAACCCACCCCCAAAAAGATGGCCATCCACGACCCAGTAACCTACAGCGTAGGCCCCTACACCAAACTCCACATCAACAAGCTATCATCCACAACCCCAGACCGCATAGCAAGCTACAACAAACACCTCTGGGTGTGGGTGCCCGCCAAGGGCCTCTTCAACAACATGGGCCACCTGACCAACGTCATGTCGATAATGATCTACAACGGGCTGGGCGAGTTCGTGAACGAGCGGGATGAGGAGCGCCACGGCGGCGTGTGGTTCTCGTTTTGGGCGCAGGGATCGGAGGATGGGCATCGGCTGAATGCGCTGGCTGTTGCTGGGTTGAATGAGTTGGCGAGGGAGGAGAAGGAGAGGGTGGAGAGGGGAGAATAGTTTTTATTTTTTCTTTTATTGTTTATTTTATTTTTTATTGTGATTTGATTTTGTACTGTATATGTACTGTGTAGGTGGATGATAATTTTGGAGTTCGGATTCTGGATGACAGATGGGGTTTGTTTCGTTCTATAGAAATAGAAATAGGTAGAGGTAGTAATCCTGTCAGTCTATCCTCGGCTACCCTACCATCTCTCCAACATTCATATTATCAGTATATAAGTAAGTATATTGCCAATCAAAGCATATATCTAAACTCCGGCGACCTATCACCCAACTTCTCAGCCTCGACCGGATCCACCGGTGCATCAAGCGCATCCCGCTGGCGATTAATCCGCTGGTATGACAGTCTTAAAGCGACAACGGCAACCATGCCCATAGCGCAGAAGCCTAGTTCTAGTGCGTGGCCTAGGATGTAGCCTGGGGCGTCTTGCTGGCGGTAGAAGTTGGATGCCATTGCTGTTCATTGATTGGATTGGTTAGTGGTCGTTAGGTGAATTCTTGGGTTCGATATAAGATGATGATGAGGAGAAAGAAAAGGAGAAGAAGATACCTCCAGACAAATTCCCCACTCCAATATGCAGCGCCATGCCCGCTGCTCGCTTGTAATCGCCCGCGAGGTTGACACTGATCCAGGCTACATTGCCTGGGAATGCAGCGTATATACCTGTGTCATGATTTAGTACCGCAATATTCTAATCGGGGGTGGTAGAAAGATGAACGGACCAGCCACAGCAACAAACACCCCGAAATACACCACACCAGGAACGCCCCGATTAGTGGACGCAAGGACAATCACGAACCCGATGGCAACGAGGGCCATGAAGAAGAGCACGAACGGAGACCGCTCTCGCCGCCGATCTGACAGCCACGCGGCCGCAACGGCGATCACAGCAGCGACGATATAGATAGGCACGGTGAGCAGCTGCGCCGTGGACGATTCATATCCTAGGTCTTTGATGATGGAGGGTAGAAAGTACGAGATGCCGTACAGAGGACAAGTGATGCCCCAGAACACTATCGCCGTCAGCTCTGGCCATCCCAAAACTATAGAGAGAGAGGGGGGAACATACTCAAAATACCGACGTAAATCTGCCAGTCCGTTAACGCAGCCTGCACATACTGAAAGCGAAACTTCCTCTCCTCGCTATCGATAGTAGCACGGCCTGACTCCGGCCCAGAGGCTGTCGTCTGGCCGCGCACAGAGCGCAACACCCAATCTCTCTCCTCTTCTGTGAGGAAAGTCGCTGTTTCGGGGGAATCGTGGATGGCAAAGGGGCCTATGAACGCGACTACAACGGTGAGGAGGCCTTCGAGGATGAAGATCCAGCGCCAGCCTTCGTAGCCGCCGACTCCGTCCATTTTCTATTGGGTAGGGAGATTGGTTATGTTAAGTTGGAGAAGCTTGTTAGAGGAATTGTGTAGGGACCTACGGCTATGGCGTAGGCTAGGATACCGGAGAAGGCACCGGCGACGCTGGCGGCGCTGAAGAATAGCGCTTGGCGGTATTGTGCTTTGTGGCGGGGGTACCATTCGCTGATGTAGTATGAGACTCCGGGGTAGAGGCCTGCTTCTAGTGTGTGTTAGTAGTCGGATATAGAGCGGGTTCGATCTCTAGGGGTGGTATCATCGATGATGATACAAAAGGAGTACGAACCGGCCACACCTAGAAAGACACGAGCAGTCACCAGTCCAGCATAGGACTGCACGATGCCCATCAGGGTCTGTATGTCGAAACCACTCAATCAGCCCATTTCATTTGGTCTCAAAGGAAGGATAAAATGGGATATCACCATGACAATCCCCCACGCAACCATAATTATCGGCAACCACCGAGACGGTCTCAACTTCTTCAGCAGAAGATTACTAGGAATCTCAAACGCCGAGTATGTAAAGAAGAACACGGTCACTATATCAATCAGCAATACATTCATCCATTCTCCCCGTGGACAAATCCATACAAGACCAACTATATTGCTGTCCCGTCATATGCTGTCAAATATCAGTGACATCCTTGTATGACAGGAGTATACCGTAGATCGACTACGATATATATAGGCCAAAGAAACAAGAAAGAGAAAAACCAACCAAATCATCCAACATACCCTCAATCTTCGCATTCCCAATATTCCCTCTATCCAAAAACGCCAGCAGATACAAAACCGCCAGCATAGGAATCAACCGCAGATCCATCTTGCGCAGGATCTTCTCCTCCATCTGCGGGGTGATCTCGGATGCGGGGCTGCCATTGGGGGATTCAGTCTCGGATGGGACGACGTGGGCAAGCTTTTCGCTCTCTTTTTCTCTTAAGGGATACATATCTCCTGCTTGAAGATAATTGTGCGAAAACAGCGAAAATATGCGGGGAGAGGAGAGGGAAATATCGACAATCAAGTGTGGGGAGGGTTAGGTTATATTGTAGATCACCCTGGTTTGCGGGGGAGCTTGGCGCCCAGACCCCTAGTCGTGTCCCTCGCAGTCTAGACGCGAGGGGGAAGTTGGGATGTTGGGTGATCAGGCTGGAATCGGAGGAAGGCCGAGATGGGCTGTTTACGATGAGGGAAATGGAAATATCTTGATGGCCGTGTCATATGGATTGATAATACTCATGTACAGGGATATCATGTGCAACAAATAAAGTGAATAGAGGTCAATGCAAAAAAAAAGTAGAGTAGAGTCTACTGCGTCTTGCAGCTGGGACTCGTCCAATAATCCCGCTGCTCCTCCTCGTCCGATTCGGGGCTTTGAGATCTCGATCCGTCGGCACCGTCGGTCTGTCCGCCCAGGGTCTGCGGTGGTAGTCCCGGTGGCTGCTGTAGGGGACTAGAGCCGTGCGGGCCTGTCCGCGGCGCTTGGGTCGATGGGGATCCTCCCTGGTTGGGTGGCTGCTGCGGAGGACGTGGCGTGCCTTTATTGGACGCACTCGGAGAACCAGACGAGTAGGCAGTGTGCTCGTTCAGGGGATGTGGAAAGGACGCGAGACCCGCTGCTGGGGACGACCATGCGGGCCGGTTCTTGAAAACGCTGGTGTCCGGGGTCAAAGCCGGCGGACCGACATTGTGCGCGTGGGTCGGCACGGAGGACGACGGAATAGTCAGGGACTGCTGGCTGGGGAACGGCGGCAAGGCATGTGCAGGTCGATTAGGGATGGGGAATAATCCGGGGTGGGTTTGCGCGGCGAGAATGGGGGTCGGGCCCTCGGCCATCAATCTCCTCTGCCTTTCGGCAATCCGCCGGGCGTATTCTTCGGGGTCGGTGCGCTTCAGGCGCTCGTCGTCTAGTTCCTCTTGAACACCCTTGGTCTCTTCCTCCGTCAGCCGCTCGTCGTCTTCCCGTCGGAACGTCTCCGTGAGGGCAATCTTCCGGATGGTCCGTTCTGCGTCGTTCTGTTCCAATAATATCTTATCCAACACGTCAGGATCCTTCCCAATGAATTCGGAAATATCCTCCTGGGGAACCTGCTTGACTGGAAAGAGATAGTCGCCCGGGGATTTGGACGCTTGACGGATAGGATTCTTCTTGTCGACCACACGGAAGGCAAGCTGGGTTTTGAAGACGACATTGTTGTACATGATCTCTTCAAAGGTGCCTCCAGAGATGAAGCGGTAGACGAAGACAGGCTTCTTCTGTCCCAGGCGATACGCACGTCCGACGGACTGTTGTTCCCACACCGGATTGAACGCAAAGTCATATATGATGACGCGGTTGGCGCCCGGGATGTTCAGACCAAGCCCCCCCGCGCGAGTTGAAATCAGGTAAACATGCTGATCAACCCCGGTATTGAAATTCTTCGTTGCCATCTGGCGACTTTGGACAGGGGTATTCCCATCCAGTCGGCAGTATTTTCGGTTCCGGAGCGTCAACACGTGCTCGATGTAATCAAGCGTGAGGAGGCTATGGGAAAACACCAAGACCTTGTCATTAACTCGGACGGACTCGTCAATGATCCGGTCCAGGATCTGCGCGCGATACGAGAGCGGCACGGCCTTCATATCCGGGATGCTGGCAAAGAGTTTTTCCTGTTCCATGACGAGCTTCTCTGAGTCCGGAAGGCCTGCCTGGCCGATTGGCTCGTCGCCGGGAAGCTCCTCGACTTCGCGCAGCTTCTGGTCGATTTTTCGCGCCTCGCTGGCTCGGTTGAGCAGCTTGTCACGGAAGCAGGCCGGGTGGTTGCAGCAAAGTGAAAGGATAGCTAACCAAGACCACAGCTTGGCGTTCCCAATATCCCCTTTCCCCTGCAAGATAGTGTCTACGTAGAGGTTGTACGCATCCGTTTGCACCTTGGTCAGCGGCACGGTCAGGACAAATTCCACCTTCGGCGGCAAATTTCCCGCCAGCACGGAGATGTCAGCCCGGTTGATCTTGGGGTTCAGAATCCCTTGGAGCACCTTGAGCTTGACGAGAGACTTTCGTCGCTCATGACGTGAGCTGTCCAGGTAGAGGCCCTGCTCGATGGGTTCGACAAAATTGGCCTTGAACTCCAGAAACTCACCCAGATACCCCTTGGCAATCCAGTCGACCATTGTGAAATAGTCAACCAGGTTGTTAGCGAGCGGAGACCCAGTTAATGCAATTCGACTTTTGGAGCGAAACTGCGTCGCAGCCCTGGAGGCCGCCGTTGCTCGGTTCTTCATCATGTGGGCCTCGTCCGCAACAATAAGGCTGGGGCCTTCCAAGAGCCACTTTTTGACGTTCTCGTGGTCCTCTTCGGAGAGAGGAGGCGGTCTCTTTGGTGTCTCCTTGTTGAAGATCCAGGCGTGAAACATATTGTAGCTTATAATCAGTATGCCGCCCTCCTGGTCCCATTCCGATATCAACTGTATTCTCTCTCGGGGCGGGCTGGCGCTCGTCACCTTGCGTGGGAGTCCGATTCCCGAGTCCTGGGGAGCCCAAAGCATGATCTCCTCAAACCAGTTCTCGATGAGGGATGACGGGCAGATGATTAGAGTCTGAGGTCGGTGAAACGCTTCTGGGACCTGCTGTCGGACCTTTGGGTCACTGGACGATGCTGCAGCAGCGATCGTGACCAATAGCGCAATGACCTGCATGGTCTTCCCCAGGCCCATGGTGTGGGCAAGGAGACAGCCCTGCTGCGTCTCGTCTCTGATTAGTTCGCGCCACATGAATTGGATGCCCTCCAGCTGGTGGGGTTTTACGACCTGGCCAATATGGGGATCCAGATAGATGACCGGGTCGTCAAAGCTGACAACCTGATGGGCTGGATCATCATTACTGATGCCCATGTTGCCCATTTTCTTCTTCAGCTTCTCTCTCTGTTCATGTTGAACAGCAACACGTCTTTTGGCGCTGGCTTGGGTATTCTTCGCTGTTAAGCTTTCTTTGACTTCCCTCTTCCGCTTCTTGTGGGGTGTGTGTGCAGATTCGGCGAGTTCCCCTTCAGAGCTATCCGACGGCTTTTGAGAGGACCCTGCTACATCCCCAAGCACCTTCGACTTACGCTGTGGCCTGTCCCAATTGCGGTAGGCTTCCAGGCGATTGCAGAGCTGGTTATAGAACTCGGCGAAACTATCCTTCAATTCATCTATGCTCTTCAGGATGTAGTGTCGCCGAATTCCTTTGTGAAGCTGAGCACAGTTGACCCACGAGATGTAGAAAGATGCCGTTCGCATAATGAACTGGCTTTGCTTCTCGTCGACACCGGGGAACGTGTCCTGGCTTTGACACAAGATTTCCAATGCGGTATCCACATACTCCTGCATAAGAGCCACGCCATATTTAGGGACCTCGTCTGTCATAGCCAGTCGAAAGTCATCAGCCAAGCTCCCAATGATCTTGGCTAACAGCCTGCAGCGGTCACGGCGCTCTTCGAGCTTCGACCAAGGGATTTCAAGTAATGCACCGAGATCGCTAAGGTCCGGAAGAGATGTGTCCGCTGCTGTGCCATTTCGCGACTTTTTCAGATGAGGAATCACAACCTGGACTCGGGACGACGATTTCCGTAAAACCTTAGATGATACTGTAGGACCCAGATCAGGTGGAGGAGACACGGAAGGGGCCCTCTCAGCCTTGACGTTATTACCTGCCGTCTTGGATATTTTGTGTTGCACCGGGTTTAGAGGCGGGGTCTCGATTTCCAAGTCTTCCTCGGCTGAGTCTACTGTGAGATCGATCAGGTCACCCGCTGGCTGACTCGCCGCTGGGGGGGACAGAGAGTCTCGTGCCGTGATGCGCTCCGGAGACGACGGCGAGGAACTGGTGGCAAAGACGCGATGCATCGAAGTCCGCCGCCGAATGCCAGAGGGGCTGATGATGCCACCTTCACTGTCAGTTTCCGAAGAGGAACTTACAGACCTCGCTGGTGATGTGGGGGTCTCGGGAAATGGCCCAACACGGGTATCCAAGTCAGATCTGTCGATGAAATCATCGAGCGAATCACTCGAGTCTTCTGTCTCAGAATGAAGAGATTCTTCATCTGCATTCTTGGGCTTTTTCTGAGGCGCAGGCCGTGGGGGAGCGAGGACCTTTGGGGGGCACTTCTCCTGCTGAAGGACCCTAATCCGCCATTTCTGGCTCTGGATTCCGAAGATCGTCTGCTCCAAGCTTTGGCACTGCGTTTTCAGCTCCGACTCTGAGCCATACTGGCTTTTGCAAATCTCCCTCTTTATCCCGCCGAGCCGCCTTTCGAGAAAACCAATATCTCGGGCGATGGCCGCAATTTGGAAATCCACGCGCCCCTGCCGTCTAGCCTTCAGCCAGATCTTGCGGGCTCTTGGCTCCTGCCTGGGGCGAGCGGTTTGATCCCATCTATCCTCGTAGTCTGATATACACTGGCTGATGAGGGGTTCGAGCTCGGCGGATGTGAGGTCCTTCTCCTGCTCAGGAACACCATCTTGACGCTCGTCATCAATTTCCTCCCATGTCTTGTCATCAAACTCTCCCTCCGAGCCAGATTCTCCGTACGGAGGTAAGGCATCCTCCTCCTGGGGTGGATACCTCTGGAGAAGGATGTCATATTTGTGGCTTTCGGGTTCATCGTTCTGAAGAAAGGGGTTGGAACTTGACTTGCGCAGATCTGCTACCGCTGTGGCTCCCTGAAGTTTACGAAGCTCCGGCCATTTCTCTATGGGTTCCCTGGTGACAGATACTTTTCCATCCTTCACCGTATATAAAGTGAAAAGTCTCTGGCCCTTTGTCTCCGATAGCTTGTAGGGGATGATAGCCCATTGAACACAGCCACTACTTGACTTTAGCTTGATACGCTTTTGTCTATAGAAGTAGGCAAGGCGTTTGTTGACAGAAGTGCGTTGAGCAGGAAAACCAGATCCTACAATAACAAACGAATCCTCGCTGTCACCAGGGTCAGACGAATGGAAGAGTTGGGCGTTCGTAATCTGGCCTGGTCCCATATACCATTCCTTGGCTTGGGTTGCGGGGTGTTGAGATCCGTGTGTCCCCGGGGCGTCGGGCAATGAACCCAGATCAAGTCTTCGCCGTTTCTTGCCATGAGCGTCAACCACGATCTGCTCTTGGCGGCGCGCGTTCATGGGAGGGGGTGTGTTTTCTACCATTCGATGTGATGTCGAGGGCGTCCCTAAGATCTGATCCCGCCGGTCAGCTTGCCGATCCCGGTTTCCAGGCGGGAGTTTCTCGGGGGGAACCGTCTGCTTGCCCCTCATTTGTCCTATCGGCTGTGCAAAGGGGTCTTGTGGGGTGACGGGAAGGGTATCCACGGAGATAGATGCAGATGGAGTCACCGTATCGGTCGTTGTTTGTACATGTGTCTTCGGGGTTGCAGAGTGACTTGGAGGATTGAAGTGGGCGGGAAGCGGGGGCTGTTGGAAGACCCCGGGGGATGAAAAGGACGGGCATCTTGAGGAACCAAGGGCAGGGTCATCCAACGGGCTGTGGCTGAGGGACTCTTGAAACTTTTGAGACCTCTTCTGTAAGTACCTTATAGCCATTGAAATGCAACTCCGATGACCCAAGGCCCGCAGCCCCAGGTCATCCCGCAGGGTATTCTTATCGACATCATGTAGGAGGACCTCGCCGGTGATGAAATTCTCCCGGAGTGCGGCTTCGAAGGAGACGGGGTCCGGACGGGGAGCTTGCGAGGCGGACCGAGACCATGGTGCTTCGGGACTACGGCAGAGGAAATCGACCACGTTGTCGACGGTCCAGTCGAGAGGGTCACCACCGTCAACCTGCATTTCGTCTGGTGAGATGGGAGCATTAGCTTTCTTCGCCACAACTGATAAGTTGTCGGAAATAGACTGACGGTGTCTACATAGATGAATCAATCAAGTCATGTGAAAGACCAGTAAAGTAAACACCAAGAGTAGAAGCGCATCATAAAAGAAGATCCAAGAGCTGAAGAGAAGCAACACGAGACGCGTTAGACGCTACAAGTAAGGCGAGAATGAGGTGGAATCGATAACAGATATTATCAAATTACGGCTCAGATAAGATGTTGGGAGATAAAATTAGAGCGGGGAGGAAAAATGCCAGCCGAATCAAGGCCACATGGAGCTCTGCAGGAACAGTTAAGGTGAAGTGGAGATCTTCAACCATAGTAAAGCTGCAAACCCTTTTTCCTTTCTGCCGATCATCCAGGCGGTGGGCTGGACTGAGATACGCGTCAGGCCGACTCACCGCCTGGATAACGTGTTGTGGACGTGATAAGATAACGGAACAGACAGAACAAACAGGACAAATAGAACATACATCATATCAAAAAGTTCATCTCCCTCAGCAGAACCTCTCCAGTTCCTCGTTTCATTGTGCCATGACAGATGGCACTATAGAGTCTATCAAGGTGGTCTATTCTATGGGTTAATGGCGGATACGTACGGTCAACCCTGCACTTCTGTGGTTTCGCCCAACATTGGACTAGAGCTTCTCCATTTCCCGAGTCATGGCCATTCGAGCCCATTGCCTAGTGTTAGTTGGATGACAGCGATGTACATCATATACCTAGGGGCATTCATAGGATTGCCGTGAAAGAACTGTCTAGGGCAAGGAGGAAGTCAGACAGAAATAGGCCAGACACAGCCATGTGCTGACGCCAGGGTGAACGCCCATTCTACAGGAGCAGAAGACACCACTTCATAATGCGCTTCCATCTGGATAGCGGAGGAAGCTGGGACTTCAAGGCTAAAAGGTTGGGTATGTGTGTCTAAGTTAAGCAGCATCTGCATGGGTAGCAAAGCAGATAGTCTGGGAGATTTAAGTTTTATGATAAATTCATATGACTACTTCAGATAGTCTTATGAACACTACAAGTAGTGGAAACTAATAATTATGATAGCATCAATCAGTGGGATTTACTAACCTAGTAGTCTACTCCAGGGACCAACCAACAGAGGTCTTACCCCAGTTTCCTTACCAGTAACCCACAAACAGAGGTCTTTGCCCAGTTCTCGTACCAGGAGGGCCCCAAAAGAGGTCTTTTAACGATTCTCGGACCAGGGATACTCCAACAGAACTCTCTGTCCAGTTCTCCTACCAGGAGCTCCCAACAAAGGTGTATGTCCAGTTCTCCAACCAGGAATCCTCCAACAGAGGTCTCTGCCTAGTTGTTCTGCTTCTCCTCCTCCTTGTCTCCCTCCTTCTTGTTTCCCTCCTCATTCTTCTTTTCCTCCTTCTCCATTTTCTCCTCCTTCTTTTCCTCCTTCTCCTTTTCCTTCTTCTCCTTCTCCTTCTCCTCCTCCGTCTTATCCGGATCCACTCCTATTCCCGGCCAAATCCCCGAGCGCCATTCAATATGCCCATCAGCACTCATCGCACTCTCAACCAACCAGTCATCGAAATTAACCTCCTGGCTCATATCCTCGTCACCAGTCTGCGTGAATTCCTCCGGCATAGGGCCAGAGTGCTCAGCAAGCTCAGTGACCTCAGTGGGGTACCGCATGCCGAAGGTGTCGGTCCTTCTATTCTTGTCCATCAGGACAGGGACTCTAACGACATTCAGTTAGTTTTCACAGCAAGCCACGATGCAGCACACTAGAACGTCCAGGTGCAGTGGCGGATGATGCTACTAACCCATCATTGCCAGTCTCCCACGTTCTCTTCTGACCAGTGTGGGCGTTCGAGTAGGTGTTTACCCCGCCAAACGCATCGCCCTGTTCAGAGACGCCGATGCCGTTTAAGATATTGAAAAACGGATACAACTCAGACGAGAACTGCGGGGCACGGACGTTCCTCGAGGCCGTCTCAGGGCGGGTGGTAACAGCAGAGTTAGCAGCGTGGGTTGTATGCGCGGAGGACCTACCAGGGGCAGGATACTGGTTCACCTGGGCGACATGCGTCTGGTAGGGTGTGCCGGAGCGAGCCATACGGGCCGAAGCAGGGCTGATATGTGCAGACGCAGGAAGGGCCGCCGTGGATAGGAAGGGTGAGCCATTGGGCTTCACACGTGTGCGTCTCTTTTTGGCATTCGCAGCGGGGATAGCAGCCTTGGGTGCGGGAACCTGAGCTGCCATCTTGGGGACTTGAGTGAGGCTTCCCTGGGCTGGCGCCACCTGCATGGGCTGGTTCGCCTGCATGGCATGGCTCACCTGAACGGGATTGTTCGTCTGCATAGGATAGTTCGCCTGCATGGGTTGGTTCGTCTGAATGGGCTGTCTCGCCAGCATGGGATTGTTCGCGTGCGCAATCTGGGGATAGTAACGCTGCTGGCCAGAAGCCACGTAGGATCCCCCGATCGCCGGGGCAGCCAATCCCGGGGCAGCAAAGTAATTGATCTGGTTCAGCTGGTGGACGCGGTTGTCCTGATTAGTGACAGGGGCAGCCATGTGCGAGTGTGCGAGGCGCATCAGCTGAGAATCGACGGAACCCATATCGTGTTTGACGCCATGCTGCTGGGGCATGAACGTCTGGTTGGGGTCGGTCACACCATCGCGCGTAAGGGGAGACGAAGTGTGAAACCGACACATCTTGAACCACGCCTCGGGCATCTGGGGCTCCGGATCCATAGCAAGAGGCTGGTGCTGATACGCAGCAGGGTTGAAAACAACACGGCCACCAGCTTCGCCTTTTGCGGGATCGATCAGGCCGGGCGTGACTCCACGGGTGGTGTTCTGCTCGACGTCAAAACCCTCTCTCTTGACCTGACGCGTCACGGCGTTGATGGATCTCTGGGACGTCCAGTCAGCAACATTGTAGGCCAGCCGGAAGCTCTCTCTGCGCTCCTCGATGATTTCCTCGCCGATGAGGTGTCTGAATATGGGGTTCACACGGTCCATGATATCCTCGGCCTTGATGCGGCGGTCCAGACGAAACCAAGCTTCCAGTCTGAAACCTTCGACTTGAGACGAAATGCGGGGAGGGAGGGTGTAAAAGTTCTTGACCTTCTTCCCGAATATCATATGGTCTGTCGTGTGAACCTTACGGCGGGACTTCGCGTTCTCATTCTTGGGACGCAGAACATACAGGATGTCAGGCAGGTTCTCAAGACTCCAGTCGTCCTGGTCGCTGTGGCTCGAGGTGAAATCACGGGCATCGGCAGTCGCCATGTTTTTAGTAGCAGTTTCTTCGCGTTTTTCAAACATCTGGGTGTCAGGGTTGAAGTGCAGCATCGGGGTTTCAAAACGACGCTGCTTGGAGTCAGGTTTAATCCGTTTCTGTGGAGAAAGAGGGATTGTTAAGGGCTGGATACAAAGATAGAGGAGAGTTGCAGGAGTGCAGCACTTACTTCGTGCTGTTCCAAATGGTCTTCTTTCTTCGGGACCCGCGCGTTGGACTCTTCGTGGGACTCTTCGGTTTCTGATTCACCAACCGTCTCTTCATGGACTGCCACCTTTGGGAGAGGCTTTCTGCGGCTTTGACGTTTACTAGGTTTCTTGGGTTTGAGCGTGTTTCTGGTTGATTTTCTAGTGACGCGAGCCATAGTGAGGTCTCGGCGCGCACGCTCAATGTACAAAAGTAGAAGTAGATGGTTTGAACTAGGGCTTTGTTAGATGTGTAAAGGTATAGAACGTCAAAGGCTCTTTTCCTGCAGAATTTGGATGCTAAACAAGGAGTTCTTTAGAGGTCTTGTTTGTACCAAAAGTAGACAGAAGAAGAGTAGAGGGGTTGGGTCAATTTCAATATTGAGTGTATGGGTTACTATAGTTTATCGTCATGGAAATCTGCTCAACAGTAGGCCCAGCCAAATTTCTGAACAGGCACTTCAAGAACACTCCTACTCTTGCAGTCGTACGGTTCTGCAGTATGGCCATTTATTGTATGGACATTGTCTACTTGGGATAATGGTTCTTTTTCACTATAGCTATATACAGGTATAGTATGCTATAGAGAGAGAAAGACCAGTGGATAGAAGACAGGTGTAACTCCGTCTAATCGAGTGGTAAATTTCCAGACTCCCGCAAGAAGCTGGGGATTTTATCTAATAACTATTTTTCTGGTCTTTCTCTAGACCCTTGTCTCTCCTGGATAGCTATGTCATATTCGTAATATAACAGTTATAATCCTAATCTCTTTTCTGGCTGTCACTGCAAGAAACAGTCATGGTTCTTAGTCTAGGGCTTGGCCGCTCGGCTGACAGTGAATAACTTGCTACTACAACAAGATTATAGATACATTCACTAACGTTGGTATATATGCAAAGTATAGACATATTTAGCTACAATCACTAATATCAATAAGCAGATGAATTGGTGTTTTAGAAAATAGAAGATTTTAGTAATCTCTACTTTTTAGGTACCAGCAGAATATATAGAATCCCGGTACAAATTACATGGTGGGATATGTTCCTGGAGGTATACTAGAAACTATAACTTTTTTTTCTAAATTATTTTATCTTTGATTTCCATTTCTACTGATCATAAGTAGTGTATCATGACTTCTCTCTGTCAAAGAACATCATTGGACGAATTGAGTTCATGACAAAAAACATTCATGTAGATAAAACAGTATACTACCCGATTTTATTTGCTGTTCTTACAACATCACCCTCAAAAGATCAAATACCAAACCAAGACTAAAAAAGAATCCTTAACAGCTATATGTCAAGGATAAAAACTAAATCAATACCTATACTCCCCAATCACCGAGTAATTAATCCCCACTTGAACCCCCAGTACATCCATATACCAAAAATCAATGTCCACCCCCCTCCTCCGCCTCCTCCGAACAACCCCCGCGAAGGCAACAGCAAAAGCAACAGCAAAAGCCAAATCCAAAACCACCCCGGCCCAGAAACCCACCTACAGCCTCCACATCGCCTGTCACGTCAAGCCCAACGCCTCCAGCAAGCGCGAGGGCATCATCAGCGTCGGGCCCGACCGAGTCGACGTATGTGTTGCGGCGGTGCCGAAGAACGGTGAGGCTAATTCTGCCGTGGAGGGGTTATTTGCTGGGGTATTTTCGATTCTTTCTTTTGCTTTCTCATTTCTGCCTGATTATAGTCCTTGCTGGAATGGATTGTGGAGTGCTAATATGAGTGTCTAGGTATTGCAAGTCTCCAAGTCTCGCGTGGAAGTTATTCGCGGGTTGAAGTCGCGGGAGAAGACGTTATGTGTTGAGGGGGTGGATGTGGATGGGAATCCTGATGGGGAGGAGAAATTCCTATCTGATATACAGAGGGTTTTGCTAGAGGCTGTGAAATGATTTCTTTCATTATTCTGGTATCTTATATATTGTTTTGTCAAGGTAAAACGATCTGATGACAGGCGTCTGATACCGCAATCTGATAACAGATCGGACGCGACGTGACATCACGGGAATCAATCCAACCGATCATTTTTTCCGCGACAATCAGTATTCAGTATTCCTTCAGCATTCATTCATCCACCAATACAAAAACAAAAAGAAACCAAAGCAGAAGAAAAGAAAAGAGAGAAACAAATTAAGAATAACGCAAATCACAATGTCTAAGCGAAAACCCTCCGAAGCACCAGCAGCAGCAGCAACAGCAGCACCCAAAACCACCCACCTCACGTCGCGCAATCCCCCATGGACCTATCTCAAGCTCCAACTGTGCGTTTCCCCCTTCCCCCCCTCTCTCTCTTCACCATACTTTCTGAATGAAAACTAGAAGCTAAGCTAACAAAAAACAAATAAAAGAACCCACCAACCCAACACCTCCAACACCACAAAATCCCAACCCCTCGATCCTCTAACGGCCCGAACGCACCTCACCTCCGCGCTCTCCCAATTCCTCGGCCTAACGGGCACGGCTATCCCGGTCGATATACTCAAGATTACAACGCCGGGGTTGGATACAGCTGATGATAGCAGTAGTGGCAGTACCAGCCAGGAGAAGATCGTCTGGGTGCGTGTTCCGCGCGCAGACGCGACTGCTGTGGTTGATGCGCTGAGTTCGTGGATCGGTGGTGGCAGTGGTGGAGGGGGAGGGGAGGACGACGACGATGCGGTTGGGGCGGTTGCGTGGAGGGTGTGTGCTAGGGGGAATCATCTGGGGGGATTAACATGTGGGGGAGGGGAGGATTTATTCTTGTCTTGATTCATTGATATCATATTATAGAGAGGATGGTGTTTATGTGTGTATAGGAGATGGGTAATGAGATATGAAATGATTATACCAGGTCGATATTTTGGTCGATTGGTAGAGGATTAAATAATGATGAAATGAAACAAACTGGATGATATGATATGCTTAACTACGCCGTGAAGCAGAAACAGAAAAACAGAAAACGAAAGAAATCAAGAAACCAAACACCCAATTCCATGCCCGAAACACACCAATCAATGAAAAAAAACCCCACCAGCAAATGCAATTTTCACCTCGACTTCTCTTTCTTTCCAAGAGTAAACAGAAGAGGTCAAACAGACTGTTTACTCCTCATACTCCCCACGACAGTCTCCGCATCGGACGCCGTCCCACCCAACGGTCCAGAGCCATTACTCTTAGCAGTACTACTGCTATTAGTATTAGCGACGACCTTCGTGCGCAGCGCGGCACGAATCTCCTCCACGCTGCGGTCCTTCCAGTTGGAGAAGCCGGCCGTGCTGAGCGGATACAGCACGAGGTTCTCGTCGCGGGTGGCGAAGTCTTCGACGTTCGGGGGCGGCATGGCGGTGATAATGTCCAGCTCGAGGGCGATCTGGCGGCAGTAGGTGTCGAGGGGGAGGTCGTTGACGTCTTGGCCGAAGGGGTTCTCGATTTCGCTGCCGATGGTCGCGAGGCCGAGGATGATGTATGCTGCGACTGTTTTTTTATTAGTCTCTTATTGTATGCAAGTAGCATATGGATGGACAGATGGATAGAGGCGGGAAAGGGGGGGGAGATGGAGAAATACCAATTGACCCAGGAATGGTAACCCATTTCAAGGCATCGTAGAGCTGGAAAGGCAACACAAGCACGTAGATCCAGGCGATCTGGGCAATGGCGATACTGTATGCGGCTGGAAGGGGCGTATCGAGGACTCGTTCGGAGCCGGTGACAACCTCGTTCAGTGTCGCCAGGGCGCTGACTAGCGGGGGTTAATCAAATGGTGACTATCATATCGTCGCGACGGGTACTCACTGGCTTGACCCTGGTGCAAGCTGATAGTGAGAGTCTCATTGGCAATACACCGATCAATGTAAGCCGCCAGATGGTTGAGGATCTCCAGCGGGAGATGACCCAGCGGCTTCTTGGAGCGCTTGATGAGCTTGCGCGGGTTGGACTCGGCGAAGGAAACGCCCAGAGACTCGCCGAAGGCTTTCCAGGGTGTCTTCTTGGGCGGCTGTATATTGACGCGGTCGTGGGCTTCTTTGGCGAAGGTGTCGAGATGGCCGATGAGACCGGCGAGGTCATCGTAGCCGACGTCGGGTTCGAAGCGCAGCTTGTGTTTGAGGGAGATGGCGAAGGCGAGGATGAGGTTCATTGCCGTTCTATATTTAATCGTTAGGGTCTCTTCTTTGGACACTCAGGTGTGTCTGAGGAGACGAACAGCTTTCCCATCAGATCTTCCTTTCCCTGCTCGCCCGGTCGTTCAAGTGTGCTGACCCAGATGGTGCGGGCCAGGTTGCGGGAGGTCTGGATTAGCAGGGACCAGTACTTGCGGCCGTCGGCCCATCTGTAAAGTCAGTGAGTAAATATCCATTTCGTCTGCCAGAGTCACAAGTACCGTTCATATGCGGTTGAACTGCGGAACGACAGGGCCAGACCGACGACGAAACCGGTCACGGTCAGGAGGATGTTATCGATGCCGACTAGAAAGGTCAGTCATCCCAGTGTTCACTATCTCCATCCAGCAGGAGACTCACGGTTATGGAAAAAGAAGGAGATGCAAGTGATGAGGGTCGACCAAGCCGCGACAAATGTCAACGGCAGGATCATCTTCGGCATGACACTGCCGTGCATACGACAAAACGTCGGCCATTTGGAATGTTTATCCAGATCGCGCGGGCCGTGCTATAACGGTTAGACTAGGCGTTCTAACGCTCTGAAATCCCCAACCCTCCAATTGCAAACCCCCACATCATAGGAAAAGACATACAAAGTAGCGGTCCAACTCGCTGGAATTGCGACGGTCGAGCATAAACTGGGCCTCCCGCGAACTAGCTCGGAGATTGGCGAGGAAGGTCGGACGCGGCGTCAACTGGCCCTTGGGGGTCTCCTTCTCCACGTGCACGTTCGGTTGATCATGATGGACGGCGTGTGAATGATGAGTGGCCTGTACGGGAGCCGGACCGTCCCCGGCTGGAGCAGCGGGGGCCTCAGCGGGTGGTGGAGGAGCAGAATGGCTATCCATGATGAACTGATTTGGGTATACTGCTTGTCCTGGGGAATGCAGGGGATAGATCGCTAGATATAGTTTAAAAAATGGAGAAGGAGCAAAAAGAAAGAAAGACAGACAGAAAAATCCAGTGACAGAAACCAGACCAGACTAATCCGTTCCAGGATCCCAGAAGGCTCTGAAGTTACTCCGCCATGATCGGGTAACTTAGGGCTGGGGCCAATTCCAACGCGTCCGTATTAATAGGACCGCCAACGGACACTGCCGTATCTGGATCGATCTAGAACTCCTGGTTTCAGGAACCCCTTCCAGCCTGTCCTCCGTGATTCGTTCCTCAGCTTCGCCGGTGAAACACGGACATGGGTTGCGGCGAGGAAGCTTGGCTTGATTGGAGATGGTGGCCTAGGTTGAGGAACTTTGACTCCACTTAGCTTGATCCTGGGTGTTTTTTTTTTTCTTTCTTTTTCGTCAATTGAGAATTTGACAGCTGTCTGACAGGGGACAAACCCCCGAATCGATAGGTATCTGTCCATTGGCTGACACGTTGGACGGGCTTTGAGAATCAATATAAGATTAAAATTGGTGGCGCTGTAAGCGTGCCCGTCAGACTTATCAGACCAAGTTTCCAAGCCACGCTAAGTTTCAGACTCGACTGGAGGAACGGTCGACCCTGGGATGGGAATGATTGACAGGAATAAGGTTGACGGTTGATTTCCCTGATTCCCTGGTTCTCACCGTATGGGATGTTTTCAAATATCGTGGTTCATCCTTTGCTCCACCCGGAGAATATAATATAGGACGTGAATATAAATTAGCCCGATAAAAATAGACCGGATTCAGGATGGTTTGAAAGGAAGAGGTACTAGGTACTATATATAGGCATCGGCACCGCCGACGGCTCTCGCTCCATTGGGTGATCAGAGGGGAGATCTGAAAATGAACCGATCGATGCCCAGACATGGCCCCATAAATCATGAATTCATAAATTGATATATCTCCGTTAATTGCTAAATACAGCCATTTTCTAACGTCTAACCCACGCCATTGAAACGAACAAAGAAAGGGAAAAAAGCCACGAGGCTATCGAGATGAAGACAGCAGCCGTTGCTGCGCCGGCTCCGGCCCCTGTGGCTGATAAAATCTCTCCGAAGGGGATCGATAATTTGTATCCACCGAAGTCAGACGACTCATCTGCGTCGCTGGCGGGGACTCTGGGGCAATGAGTTCCTCGTCCGACCCGTGGACAGCCTTGTACGCGGCTTCCACGTCGCGCCTCGGGGGGTTCGACGTCGACGACGCTGACGGGGAAGAATAAGAAGAAGATCGGACATGCCAGGCCGCCTTGGCCCAATATTCGTTCCACACCCAGCCAGGGTGGAAGAACGTCAAGACGACGACGGCCAGAGCGATCATGGCGCCCTCCAGCACCATGTAGGTAATCTCATTGCCGGCTAGTTTGCCGTCAAACCCCTGGCTCAGCTCAACGCAGCGGAACACGGACCGGACGAAGACCGCGACGGTGGCGATTGCCAGCGCGGCGAGAAACAAGCGGAAGCTGGGAGAGCGACGCAGGGGGTCGAATTGGGCGTTGAAGCGCACGATGGGGGCGCGCTGCACTCGTAGGATGAAGTCGATGCAGAGGACCACGAACACGGCGAGACTGAGGGCTTGACACGCTAGCCCGGCGATCATGACATACGTACTGATGTCGCGGGTGCCGCTGTCGTCGGCGATGCAGGCGATGGCGCTTCCGACGGCTTGCAGGATGATGGCAATGATGTCGGCGGCGATAAAGGTGAGGGAGTAGACGCGGGGTTTAAAGACGGCGATGCGTTCGCCAAACGCGATGACGATGCGTGAGAGGCAGAGGTAGATGGCGGCGGAGACGAAAGCGGGGCCGATGGTGAGACAGACGAGATATCTATTCTATCAATACGTTTTTTTTTTCTTCTTCTACTTAACGGAGAATACCTACAGAAAAAATGTATCGGAACGGAATGGGTTGTGATGCATCCGGACCCGACCCATGTAACCCAGAATCTCGAGAAGGCAGCCGCCTAACATGGGGATCATGAAGCTCCATGTCTTATAGAAAGAACCTAGGACGAACTGCAGGAAGAAGGCGACGCCAAAGACGCCTAGGTAGAGCGAGTTACCAGAAAACGAAGGCAGGTACTGCACCCAGGCCAAGTCCAGGGGACAGGTCTCCAGTGTGCAGAGCTCCGGATGGTCGAGGAGCGTATGATTTGTTGGAAGGTCGTACATGGCGAGACTGTGCTCTGAGGGGGAAGAAGATGATGATGCTGACGGCGATTGGGGGAGAGCCTGGGTAGACTGACTTTTATAGGTACCTATCTTATCATCGTTTGGGTCAGCATCGGGCTGGTCATGTTTGATACCCCACCGTTAGCTTAAATCTAGTTTATTTGCAATGTTTGGAGGATATGATTTGTTGACTCGTACACGAACCTGCCGATTCGGAATAGATGGTGGATCTGATTGGGGGCCAAAGACGAGGCTGTGATGCGGCTGGAGCTCTAGAGCTCTATACAGCGACTAGTCTTTTGGAACATGTTGATCGTGCGTATTCGTCTAGTCTTCGGTCTATCCATCTGGATTATCAGATCTTGGGATAACAAGCTGGTTTTATCCTATCGACACAAGTTTGGACTTCTCTATACATGTTGTAAACGAATGCCTCCTTCGGACTAACACCATGCATGGAATATGAATGATTCCTAAGTTCAGCTGCCTCAGCTGCCCTGTCGTATAAATCTGCATGCTTACTCTGACCGACATTTCTACCTAACCTTTCACCATCAACAGGGGAATACGTGGTACCGGCAGGGCTCCTGGTCTTGTGGAAGGGTAGAACCACAAGGAAGCCCACTGTGCCCTACCGTTCTCAGTTTTGTTCTATCTTATTTTAGCACTGGTAGATAATAGAGCCATGAGTGTCCACTTATAAAAGCGGACAGTGGTTTTCTAATAATTTTAGCGAGAAAGCCAAGTTCCAAGTCAGGGGGCTCAAAGTGACCTGGTGGATCAGCACTGCCCGTCCGAGCATAAGCCCTAACTGTCCGGACGGTAGTCCATCTATCACTTGCTGCTCTATACAGGATGGGGCGGTTGATCCTGATTGATATTATGGTCATTGATGGGTGTGGGTATTATTATGATTATTCTTCATGATCCAACTACTCAGCATATCCAGCATATTCAAATAACTGTCAAAGTAAGACACGATGTACTCCGTAGATGAAGTTGTTATCATAGTGGGGAAGCGCGGGGCCCTGTCAGCCCCGTAGTTCGCCTTGAACTTCTTCTGGATTGGTGCGCTGTCAATTCTTCACCCTTTGCTTCTCTCGTAAATTTTTTTAAACGAATCTAAATTTCTACTCACTATCTCTTTAGACCAATTTTGCTTCGCTCTCCAGTCATTGATATTACGGCAACTAACTAACCACAACTAACGGACCCACCTCGAATTGGACCCCAACTTCCTTGAATAAGTGATGAACCCTCCAACAGTGGACTCGGTGGAGACTTCAGTGGGGTCTGAGAGGCTTGGAAATACCGACAAGAATATCATCCAATCACACCCCGCGATCAGTCGATAGTCGTGGATGGTTGACAAGCTTGTCATGGCTCATATCGCTCTAGCCCTAAAGTAGGCTGATTTGTTTGATCAAGGTCGGTCAACTCTGCATCTACCGAATGACTATGATACTAAACCATATCTTTCTACTCGGCTCGCGACGGAAAGTGACCGTCAAAAAGTAAGCCGGACGTATCGAGTCTACTTGGTGGCACAACTCGATCACTATTGCACCCCCCTTAGCGGCTGTAGTACCTATGAGGCACCATCCCGGTTACCTGCGCTTGGTTCGGCTACACGTTACTAGAAAAGGAGACGATCGATGGACTTTGTGGAAAGAAGTCTGTCTTAAGCGGACGTGTATCGCGTCCTGCAACAGGCACAAGGGTCGGCAGTACCCGGGTTCCTTGGTGCTATTGATATGAACCTGATCTACTTTCTCCACGGGGCGGGTACCACCCGGCACATGCTGCTCATGAGATGGGGTGGCAGTGGTATCGGCGAGGTGAATGAGTTGATGAAGTAGATGACGAGATCCAGCGATTGAAGAAAGATATTCGGTCCACCTCTCGGAGTGATGCATGGGTACTTGCATTCCGGTAATTACTATGGATCGACGAGTTGCAGCGGGTGCTGGTTATCGATTTCTGGCTCAACATTGAATTATGTGCTGGAGAGAGGGCAGTGCACCGGAATACCGAACGGCATTTTGGCCGGGCTTGGTATAACTGATACCCCAATATCTTCTAGGACAATCCGTACTCACCCCACCAAGCCGCCGGCAACGGTAGACCAACAACAGAGGCATATAAGAGCTATTCTTTCGCGGCTCAGAATTTAGTCTGCAGTATTTGGTACAGTGCTATTATCCTCGTAAAACGGCCCAACCGCCCATAATTCCCAACGACCCTACAATCAGGTATATCCACTGGATGGCAACGACCACCTGCTGGCGATGTCCGTAAGCGAGTGATGTTGAGACCGTGGGCCGGGCGGAGATGCTGTCTTCGTTTTGATGTTCGTTGTCGCGGTCGTCGTTGGTGGTGGGTTTTAGAACCGTGGTCATATCTGTGGAGGGAGGGATGATGGTTTGTTCTTGGAAAGGGTGTTTATTGATACTGTTTTGGTTGTTATGGTCGGTTGCTATGGGTGGTGACAGTGTCGGGTTGAGGGAGGTCGATGATGGAGAAGATATGTAGACCGGTGCGACAATGGAGCTGCTGTCGCCCCTTGCTTTGGTGAGTGGTGAACCCTGGGTACATAAGACATGTCATGGTTGGTGATACACCATTGATTCGGTTGAATCTCGCAAAAGCTAGATGGATCGCTCGAAGGAGAGTTGGATTGTTTATGACGCTGCTAAGTAGTTGAGTAGAATGGGAAAATGGATATAACTGTGTAGGCGGTGGTGTGTACAGCTAGGAGCTGAATATGGATGATGAATCTAATAGTGTAGCCAGATCATCTCATGGGGTATTTTGAGTGTAGCTGCATGGAACCCAGACTTATTCATGTTATGGATGAGGTTGACGTGTATTCTGCCCAAAACTCATAAATTGATGGTAAACCACCGCTAAGAACTCCGTGTCTAGACATAGAAAACAATCCGACCTAAACTCCTATCCGTGCATTGGGAAATTCCTCAATCCCTGGTTAATATGTGCGACGATCGGCGAGCCGGTATCGGCTATGCGGTCGTGATGGTGTATCGAATCGAACCTGGCTTGACCCAGCCCCTCACGTCTCCTCTTCGCCCGTGCTTCCGTCTCTCCTGGAGTGATCATCAGCATTGCCCTAATATTGGACCAAATCAAATGGAAGGAAAAATAATACATACGGAATGTACTTGACACCCGCCGACTCCAAGCTTGTGATAATCTCGTCGGGAAGCTGCACGCGTTAATCGTTGTCCCCTCTCAAACAGTAGACATGGTGTAGGACTCACCGATCCAGTCACCTTCACCGCGTATGTCCCAGGCACGTAACTATCCAGCCGCTGCCACCGCGCCACCCAGCTAGTCACCGGATCCCGCACCGTGACCAGCCCTTCAAAGACCTGCGAGGTGCATTCCTGGATGGCGTCGTTGTTGTTGCGGAGGCCGAGGACGTCGTCGCAGTTGGGACAGCCTTCGCGCATGAATTTCTAGAGTACGGCGACTGCGTCAGGTTCCATTTAGCGAGGGAGGGGCGGATCACTCACGCTGTGCAATTGGACGAGCGAACACACCATGCAGGCGCGCAGGGTGCGCTGCTGGCTGGGGGGGACGTAGAAGGACATGTACTAGGTTTTAAGGCGGTATTCGTGATTATTATAAGAAGAAGCAAAAGAGAAAAAGTGAAGGACTTTTCAGTAGAGAAGCGTAGTGTTGTCCAGAAGCTGACGATGTTGAGGCTGGAGAAATCGCCCCCGATCGGTTGCTGGACGGGCAAATGCCAAGCCCGGAGATTTCAACGGAGCAACAAGGCGGAAACCGGACCAGTCAAAGAGAATCTTCCATCAGCATCTCTTATTGTGAATTCCTTCATTCTTTCTGTCCGTCTACGTCCGGTTGGAGAGCGTGTGTTGATTTCCCGACTCTCTTGATTTCTGTCTGATTTACTGGTGATTTCTTCTATCTCCACTTTCTTTTTCTTTGTACGAGTTCTCCCCTCCCTTGAGAGTGAACCCCACGCTTTTCTCCCCTCATTTTGCAAACCCCTCCTTCGCCCCCGACTATTCGCAACAAATTCCACCCCATGGCTTCGCCGGATTTCGAGGCTGCCACTGCCCTTAAGGTGCAGGGCAACAAGGCCTTTGGTCAGCATGACTGGCCTACCGCCATCGACTTTTACACTCAGGCTATCGACAAATATGATCGCGAGCCGTCGTTCTTCAGCAATCGGGCTCAGGTATGTTGCGGCTCGGGACGAGCAAACCCTCTCTTTCTTGCATTTCTTTCTCTTTCCCATGGCTTAGGGATATCTGCAAATACTTACCACGATCTTGACAGTGTCACATCAAACTCGAGGCCTACGGCTTTGCTGTCGCGGACGCCACCAAGGCGTTGGAGTTGGACCCGTCCTACACCAAGGTGCGTTAAACTCGAACACCGCATGCGATGGAGCGGATGCGCTTCTACACGGGATATACTTTGGCCGGTGGACTGACCATCGGTAGGCGTACTGGAGGCGAGCGCTGGCCAACACGGCCATTCTCCACTACAAGGATGCCCTGAAGGATTTCAAGACGGTGGTGAGGAAGGAGCCCGGCAACCGTGATGCGAAGATCAAGCTGGCCGAGTGCGAGAAGCTGGTGCGCCGGTTGGAGTTTGAGAAGGCGATTGAGATCGGCGACCCGCCGTCTGCGTTTGAGGGCCTCGACATCGATTCGATGGCGGTCGACGCCAGCTACGACGGCGTGCGGATTGAGAACGAGATGACCCAGGAGTTTATCGACGATATGATCGAGCGGTTCAAGAACGGCAAGAAGATCCACCGCAAGTATGTGTTCCAGATCATCAAGGCCGTCAAGGATCTGGTGTACGCGGAGCCCACCATGGTCGAGGTTGGCGTCGAGCAGGATCGTCGCCTGACGGTGTGCGGTGACACGCATGGTGAGTTTTCTCCCACTTTTGTTTCCTGGTGAAAAAAAAAAAAAAAAAAAGCCTAATAGAACTAGGACAATTCTTCGATTTGCTCGAGATCTTCCGTCTCAACGGATACCCCACCGATACGCACGCTTACCTGTTCAACGGTGATTTCGTGGACCGCGGCTCGTGGTCTACGGAGATTGCCCTTCTCCTCTACGCCTACAAGTGGCTGCGTCCCAACGGTATTTTCCTCAATCGCGGCAACCACGAGACGGACGACATGAACAAGGTGTATGGATTTGAAGGCGAGTGTCGGGCCAAGTACAACGAAACAGTCTTCAAGGTCTTCTCGGAATCCTTCTCCGCCCTGCCCCTGGCCACGTTGATCGGCGACAAATATCTCGTCCTCCACGGCGGTCTCTTCTCCGACGACAAGATCACCCTGGACGACATCCGGAAGCTGAACCGTCACAACCAGCGGCAGCCGGGCCAGCAGGGGTTGATGATGGAGATGCTCTGGACCGACCCGCAGACGGAACCCGGTCGCGGACCCAGCAAGCGCGGCGTTGGCCTGCAGTTTGGCCCCGACATCACCAAGCGGTTCTGCGAGAACAACGGGCTGGAGGCCATCATCCGCTCGCACGAGGTTCGCATGGAGGGGTACGAGGTGGAGCACGACGGGCGGTGTATCACGGTGTTCTCGGCGCCCAAGTATTGCGACTCGACGGAGAACAAGGGCGCGTTCATCAAGATCGGACCGGAGCTTAAGCTGGAGTACCAGGTCTTCGATGCGGTGCCGCACCCGGACATCAAGCCGATGGTGAGTCTCGCTTCAACATTCGTGTCCAGCCGATGCTAATCTGTCTTCCTCTAGGCCTACGCACAGAACTCGATCATGTCCGGTACGATGTGAGGGATTATCATATCTCTTCGACTATATTTTTCTTTTCTTTTTTTGTCCCATCCTTTTGCCTTCTCTATGCCCTAGGCGCATTCGTGGGCGATCCAGCAGCGAGGCAGAGGATTTCTGGACTAGAGTTCCACACGCTGGCATAACGCGCCTACCTAGTAGATAGACCGATACCCTGGCGTAGGAAAATGGGAAAAGCGATCTTGGAGTAGATGTCTTGTCTTGGGATACGGGATACCCGAGCGCTGCATGTTATGTATTGAATCACGATGGGAGGACGATGGCACGTTTTGCATAGCGAATTCGATATCTTTCCAGACGTATTGTTTTGTTTTGTTGTGATTGTTATTTTATTTTGTTACCTGGAGTAGTCAGTATTTCTTCGGTTGAAATTGAGTCCGATCTATAATCCGGCTTGAAGGTTGCCAGTTGTTGATCTGTAGGAAAATCTTGTATTCCACTACTTATCCACCTTGCACTTCTTCTCATCGCTGTCTTTCCCCCCTCTATCTATCGATCCTCTCTCCTCTTCCCAATTTTCCAACCTTCTCTCCCACCCATAAAAAATCTTACTATTCCCACAATGGACTCCGACGGTCAGTGCAGTGTCGTCATGCCCCTCCTCCCCCACTCCCGCTCACCAACAGACCGCAGCGCCAGACCCCGCCAACCGTTCCAAATCAGCCATGATGTCCGCGCATGAACGGTGGCCGATAATCCTCGTACGATATAGTCCCTCCCTTTCTGTGATAAACAACTAACTTATGTCCGCAGACCGGTGCCATTAATGACCTCCACCGCAGCGTCGGAGACGCCACGGGGGAGGACCGGTGCAGAGAGGGTAAGACAATCATCGGGGCGCTGGGAGCCTTGAAGTATGAGTTACAGCATAATCGACGGATGATGTATGTTTTTTTTTAAAACTCCTAATCGACGAAGAAAAAGAAAGAATAAGACGAAAGAAAGAAGAAAGACATCTTAATAATTGTTGGTCCAGACCCCTCGACGATGATGATGATAATGACGAACCCGCGATCGCGGCATCCAAGCAAGAGCTCCAGCAGCGGGGATATCCCGCCTGGTATGATGCGCCGTGGCTCTTCGCCGAATGTTACCTGTGTGCGTTGAACTAGTCCCCCCACCGACGTCCGACGTCAGAGATCAGACATCAGACGTCAGAGTCAGAGTCAGATTGTCCAAGCGATCATGATCATCAAAAATAAGGATCATCATAATAACAAGGTACAAAATGGAATCAAACAGACCGGCGCATGAGCACCCTGTTCGCCAAGTCCCAACACTGGCAAGACTACGAGGTGTTTGCGCCGCAGAAACTAGCATCGTTTCAATCCGCTCAACCGGCAGTTGTCGAGCTGGCCATCCGGGACCAGGACCAGGAACATCGGCAGCTAGCGGCAGTCGACACGAGGGCAGACAACGACGAGGGGATGAGGAGGAGCCCCGGACAGGCGGAGAAGTTGCTGCTGCTGGGGATTGCCACTGTGTCTAACGACGGACAGGGATCCTTCTGCACGCCAGAAGCAGTCGACCAGGTCGGCTACGGTCATCCCCCGCTTTCTGAAAGGGAGTTGGGTGCTGTACGGTTTCTCTTTGGGCGGTGGAATCGACTTCGATGAGATTCTCCTCCTATCAACGGCTCTGAAGAGTTGACTTGTCTTACTTTGGATTGGCCTTTTTTTTATAGGTAGGATTATATGTGTCTATACAATTCTTTCACAATATTCCATAATATTTCTCAATATATTCATACTTATTTTTTTCCAGCACTCCGTATAAGATAGTTCTTTATCATTATTGAATTTATAGGTATTTCTATCATATTCTATATAATTTCATAATATTTGGGAAGTCTGAAATCCATAATCTGACCCAAATAAGATGAAGGACTATTTTAGCCCAGTGTGGAGAGCGTCGGTCTGGGGTGATTTTTCTCTCGTGTTCGGTCCGCCACTCCAGACTCCTCCAGACAATTAATTTAGCTTCAACAAACCCTGCAAGTCTCTCACCACAAACGAGCTATCCTAATCTCTTTTCTCATCTCCCCCTCTCCTGATCGGTATTGCTTCCTGACCAAAAACATGTAATACAAAAAGTCCAGGCAAAGGTTATATTACCTCCGCTATCCACTATCCACTTTTTTTCTTGCCTAGTCTTTCTCTTCTTTTCCCTTTTCCCCTTCTCCCACGATCGACAACTGACAACTTCAACTTCCCACTACCAACCATCCTTCTACTCCACCAGTACAACCCCCATTCCCTGCCCTTGGGGCCTTGCGGCCCCCGTCTCCGAGAACTACTAATATCCACATCAACTTTAACCTCAATCTGTCAACCCTCGGAGCCTCGTCCGAGTGCCCCATATGGACGACTAGTTTCACCCCGTGTCGTGACTACCGCAAATCCACTGAGGATGTCGATATCCTCTCTCTCTCATTTCGCCAATTCCTTCTCTCCTTTCGCCTCTCCCTACGTCACCAGGATGTCTCGTTCCCAGACGGTCGGCCTCGATACGCTGGCCGAGGGTTCGCAGTATGCCCTGGAGCAGCTGCAGCTGTCACGTGAGGCCGGTGGGGTCGCGCCGAATGACCCCACGGCGTCCTTACGATCCTCCTCCAAAGATCTGTCTCTGTATGGAGATGAGAATCAGGGTCAGAATGACCCCAACCTCCAGAACGCCCTTCGGGCCTCCCTGTCCGCCGGGAAATCGTCCACCCCACGAGATCCCTTGGCTGAGGCTCGCTCCGCTATTCGCAAGAACTCAGCCTCCGCCCCCGTGCGGAGGCGAATCAGTCGCGCCTGTGACCAGTGTAACCAGTTGCGTACCAAATGCGACGGTCAGAATCCATGTGCCCATTGTCTTGGTATGCATATCCCCCTAACTACATAACACCCCACGTGCGTTGTACTCATGATATTCCGAGCAGAGTTTGGATTAACCTGCGAATATGCGCGAGAACGGAAGAAGCGGGGGAAAGCGTCTAAGAAAGATCTCGCCGTCGCTGCGGGTACCATCGGCTCCGATCCCTCGAATGGCCAGACCCCTCCAGACCACTCGTCGCACGAGGGGCAGGGACGGTATGATCCGGCCTTCGACGTCGCCCGCACCCTCTCGGCACCCACGCAATCGCAATTGGCCCACGGGGACCTGTCCGGTCCGATGGTGGGTGTGCAGAATGCGCAGTCCCATTCGCAGGCACCCTTGGGACCTAGCATCGACGCTCTACAGCTGAACCACCTGTCCGCGATGAGCGACTCGAACCGTCCCCCCCTGTCCGTGCCCGATCTCCGATCACTCCAGATGCTGCAGTCGGCTAGCACCACCACGCGGTCCCCGCCCGCCAGTCAAGGGTTGAACCCCGGCTATCACGACGGCGCGTACGCGCTGGTGAACCCGCACGAATCGAATGCTACCTCCCTCCAGCAGTTCCGACTCGGCGGCCACGCCAGCGACCAGCACCAGCAGGCCCCGTTTATGGGCCTGTCGCCGCAGGGCCAATCCCCGAGTTGGCTCCCACTTCCATCCCCGTCCCCCGCCAACTTCCCCTCGTTCACCATGCCTCCCTTCCCCACGTTACGCTACCCCGTCCTACAGCCGGTCTTGCCACACATCGCGTCCATCATCCCCCAGTCCTTGGCCTGTGATCTGCTGGATGTCTATTTCTCCAGTTTTTCGCCCTCACACCTGTCGCCTCAGTCCCCCTACGTGGTGGCCTACATCTTCCGGAAGCAGTCCTTTCTGCACCCCACCGAACCGCGCGCCTGCAGCCCCGCCCTTTTGGCGAGCATGCTCTGGGTCGCCGCCCAGACTAGCGAGGCCGCGTTCCTGACCTCGCCTCCGTCCGCGCGGGGGCGGGTCTGCCAGAAACTGCTGGAGCTGACGGTCGGCCTGCTGCGCCCACTGATCCACGGGCCCGCCCCCGGGGAGGCATCGCCCAACTACGCCGCCAACATGGTCATCAACGGTGTGGCTCTCGGCGGCTTTGGGGTGTCGATGGATCAGCTAGGCGCCCAGAGCAGCGCCACGGCCGTCGTGGACGACGTCGCCACCTACGTGCACCTGGCCACCGTGGTCTCCGCCAGCGAGTACAAGTCCGCCAGCATGCGGTGGTGGACGGCCGCGTGGGCCCTCGCCCGCGAGCTGAAACTGGGTCGGGAGCTGCCGCCCAACTCGCCGCCCCCGCCGCCGGCGGATGGCGACCCGGACGGCGATCTCGACGCCAATGACCCGGCGAAGCGCAACCTGCCTTCGCTCTTGACCTCGGTCGGCGGCGGCGGCGGCGGCAGCGGCGGCGGCAATTCAGCCGTCACCGTGACCGAGGAGCGCCGTGAGGAGCGCCGGCGCCTTTGGTGGCTGCTCTTCGCCACAGACCGTCACCTGGCCCTCTGCTACAACCGGCCCCTCACACTCCTGGACACCGAGTGCTCGGGCTTGCTGCAGCCGATGAACGACGACCTGTGGCAAACGGGCGACTTCGCGGGCGCCAGCTACCGGTCGGTCGGCCCGCCGCTCGAGTGCTCGGGTCACAGCGTGTTCGGCTACTTCCTGCCGCTCATGACCATCCTCGGCGGGATCGTCGACCTGCACCAGGCCAAGGAGCACCCCCGGTTCGGATTGGGTTTCCGGACCAGCTCCGAGTGCGAGCGCCAGCTGCTGGAGATCACCCGGCAGCTAGACACCTACGGGCAGAGCCTGAAAGAGTTCGATGCCCGCTTCACCAGTAGCCTCGCCCTGGGCACCGTCGAGACTGAGGCCGCGCTGGAGGGCTCGCACCTCGACCATGTGAGCCCCGAAGGCCGGTCCGGGAGCCACCTGGGGTCCCGCGTGCACGAGTCCATCGTGCACACCAAGATGGTGGTCGCCTACGGGACGCACATCATGCACGTGCTGTACATACTCTTAGCCGGCAAGTGGGATCCCATCAACCTGCTGGAGGACCACGACCTTTGGATCTCGTCCGAGTCCTTCATCTCGGCCATGAGCCACGCCGTGGGCGCCGCCGAGGCAGCCGCCGACATTCTGGAATACGACCCGGATCTCAGTTTCATGCCGTTCTTCTTCGGCATCTACCTGCTGCAGGGCAGCTTTTTGCTGCTGTTGGCGGCCGACAAGCTGCAAGGGGGAGCCAGCCCCAGCGTCGTGCGCGCCTGCGAGACTATCGTCCGGGCTCACGAGGCATGCGTTGTGACATTGAATACCGAGTATCAGGTTCGTCTTCCTTTTTCTCCCCTGAATATAACCAAGTTACTGACCCTTCCCAGAGAACCTTCCGCAAGGTCATGCGGTCAGCGCTCGCGCAGGTGCGCGGACGCGTGCCGGAAGATTTCGGCGAGCAACAGCAGCGCAGGCGGGAAGTGCTGGCTCTCTACCGCTGGACGGGCGATGGCAGCGGACTCGCCCTGTGAGGCGAGCCGTGCGATTGGCGCTTGAAGATCTATATATGCCTACCTTACCTTACCTAGCGGGATACTGGCATTATGACGATGTGATGTGCATTGAACGACCCATTTTGATTGATCGACCGCGAGGGACTCTACAGCCTGGGGTTGGGGAGTTTTGCGGTGGACCGATTTTGACTTACCTCTCTTGATTTGATTTACCTTTTCTTCTAGCTTTCCTTGCTCGATTCATATCTTATTCTCATGGTCCTTTGGCCTGTGGCATCTTGGATTGTTCGCTGCGCGGTGCATTGGTAGCACCTATGTGGCTGTTGCCACTTTCTGTACATTATTTTCTTTTTGTATATGAATCGATACCCATTCTGATATTACACATCTCTCTTGACTCGTCTATCTATCTATTATCTGAACCGCCGTTTATTAATAATGCTCGAAGATGATTGATTGAGAGTGCTGACTCATCGGTCTCATGCCGTGACGCACTGGTTAATCTGTCACTTCCCTCCATTTCCTCTTCAACAGCAACCTGACTATTCCTGTCGTTCCTGTTCTCCATCCGAGAATCAGACCAGACCGTGACCGTAACACGACATGGGTTGACTCCATCCCACCAGCGTCAGTACCTACATAGTACACCATGACCACACTCCAACGACCCCTGCGATTCGCTTCCCCCCGCCTTCTAGCGCGGTCCTTCCCACCCCGTATACTCCCCTCGTACACTCCCAAGCGGTTCGTAGGCATCCCGCCAGCCTACCTCCTAGATGACTACATCCCGCGCTACCACATGCTCAGCTCGATCGACGCCGCAAAGAAGCGATCCCAGGCCTACGCGCACCTCCGCAACTGCAACCTGTGTCCCCGGCTCTGCGGGGTCAACCGGTACGAGACGACGGGGGTGTGTCTGATCGGGGCTGAGACGGCCAAGGTAAACGTCATTGCTCCTCATCGAGGCGAGGAACCTTGTCTTCAGGGGTTTCATGGGAGTGGGTCTGTGTTTTTTTCGGGGTGTAATTTGCGGTGTGTGTTTTGTCAGAATCATGTATGCTGTCTTCCCTCAACTAGTATTTTCTTTTGATTGATTGGTTGATTGCTTACTGGCCGTCAGGATATCTCGCATCAACGCAACGGGTTCGATTTGACACCAGAGGAACTAGCAGACTGGTACCTGAAGCTGCAGGACGTAGGCAACGTGCACAACATCAACCTCGTCACGCCCGAGCACGTAGTCCCGCAAGTGGCGCTCTCGATCCTAGCCGCGCGGGACATGGGTCTCAAGATCCCGATCGTCTACAACACGTCGTCGTTCGACTCGCTAGCGTCACTAGCGCTGCTAGACGGGCTAGTAGACATCTACCTAGCGGACTTCAAGGTATGGAAGAACAGCACGTCGAAGCGACTGCTCAAGGCAGAAAACTACACCGCGACAGCCATGGAGAGCGTCAAAGCCATGCAGCAGCAGGTCGGCGACCTGAGCTTCACGTCTGACGGCATCGCCAAGAAGGGCGTCCTGCTCCGCCACCTGGTCATGCCGGGGAAGGAAGACGAGGGCCGTGAGATCATGCGCTGGCTGGCTGAGAATGTCTCCAAGGATATGTACGTGCATATCATGGAGCAGTACCATCCGGATGCGCATGTAGGGAAGAAGAAAAAGCGCCGCACCTCGAATCAGGACGACCCTGGTGAGCAGTCTTCGCCCCCCTCAGACGTCCGCTACGCAGAGATCAACCGTGCCGTGCGCGACGACGAGCTCGGCTCCGTCCGAGACGCCGCCGTGGCAGCGGGGTTGTGGCGCTTCTGCGAAGCCAACGAGCACCAAAGCATGTTTCACCTATGATTACGACGACGTCATCATCACTCCGGCAGATCCGGGTGTTGGTTCTCGGCTGAACGGGCCCGTCCAGTGCTGGGGTGGTGGGGAATAGACAGGCTAGTCTCATCCGGTAGCTGGTCATCTCGCAGGATGCGAGCAGCGAGCCTGATCGACCGGGATATCGATCCTGCGTGGCCGCGTGGCGTACAGTGCGGGGGAGGTTTTTTTCTTCTTTAAGATCTATAGGGGCCCGTTCCTGGATCGTATTGGGGGGGGAAGGCAGGGCTAGATGTGCCGGATGGTCAGGGTCCATGGGGTGTTTAGGCTGAATGGCCGGGTATTCCTTGGTGTGTGTGCCTGACTGTCTGTGCTTGAGGACTTGCTGCCTTATGACGGCTAGGCTTGTTTAGTTCTGATTCGTTTCATAGTTCGTGATGTTGTGGGTGTTGTGGGTTCTGATGTGGGGATGTCGATGAGGGCTGTACATGTACATTGTACAGGGTATTTTCCGGAAGGATTGGTATAAGTTATCAAGGCGGATTGTTATAGACACGATATTTGATAGAATCTCATACCATTGATCATTTACACCACACCTATCTCAATTTTCTAGAATAGGTATAACTGCCCACCTCATTAACTGGGTTGATTCTTCCACAGGCTCAATCTGACATGCACCAATCCACTCCTATCTCGTCTTTTTGTAAAAGGAAAACATACTATTTCCTTAATCTCCACTAGGTTTCGAATCTGCAGCCACTCGAGTATTTAGAAAGGTATCAAATTGAGGAATTGTTCACCGGGTTCAATATTCACAATTATCACAAAAACAGAATAGAACTATACCACTCGGGTATAAAAAGAGATCATGATACTTGTGGCTTTGTGATTAACATGATGTTCAGTTGATAACCAGGGCTGAACAAACAGGACAAACTAATACAACAGCACAAACTAATACAACATCACAAACTAATCCAACATCACAAACTAATCCAACAGCACAAACTGACAAACTAAACAAACTAAGCAAATAGACAAACTAACACTGCAATACAAACAAGGTAAACAAGATAAACTAGACATACTGTACAAACAGACAAACAAGACAAACAAGCGACGACGTCACATCGAGCATCATCCCATCCGGACAGCCAACCATCGTCACCGCATGCGGCCATCTCCCCTCCGCTCCGGAATTCCACGGTACCTGGGTTGACAAAATGAATCCAGAACCTGGCATGGGCTGTCAGGTCACTGCCAGAGTATCCATCTCCCCCTCAGTGATCGTCCAATCAATCTCGGTCATGGTGGGGTGCTGTTTGCAAACTGACACAGTAGGCTCCTACCCATGGCAGCCACTCCAGGAACAACAAGCTTCCATGGGAATCCATCCACCTCGATCAGTGATGGTGATGTAGTGGTGATGGGAGTTCTTTGTTCCCATTGTGAAAACCATAGCTGACATACTTGATTTATTATCTTAGGGAGGGCCCAATCTCGTTCATCCTCTCCTCTGCAACTTCCTTGCAGGACCATACTTCTTGGTTAATTTTATTTTTTATATTTTTTAAAAATACGATTTACTTCACTGCATACGCTATATGTGACCTGTCCTCTACCTCCAGACTACTCTCCACATCCCCTTCGTGTTTAATACATTACCCCTCTTTCAACATTCCCGAGGAAAGCGTTCTTTGCTTTTTGCGGCGCTCTGATTGTTCCTATAAAGAGCGCGACTATATTCACATCCGGGCTGTCTTTTCTCGCCTGCGTTGTTACTTATTTAGAATTGACCCTTTCTATTGTAATTCGATCTGATTATTCAATTCTCAACCAAGATGTCGCCATTGGCGGTTCCGACAGGGACGGTCGAGATTGTGAATATCCATCAAAATGACGTGGGGTATTCCTTAGTGAACGATATCCGCAACGGTCTTAACCCCCCCGCCGGGTCCCCGCGTTCCATGCCCACCATGCTGCTGTACGACGCCCAAGGCCTGAAGCTGTTTGAGGAGATTACCTACCAGGACGAATACTACTTGACCAACGCCGAGATTGAGGTGTTGGAGACCCATGCCAAGAGGATCGTCGAATACATCCCCAACAAGGCACAGATACTTGAGCTAGGTAGTGGGTATGTCGATCTCCACAACTTATGGAAGCATCAATTCCATGGACTCAACCTCTCAAAGGACATGCTGACAGGCTAGAAACCTCCGGAAAATTGAGATCTTGCTACGGGAGCTGGAACGCGTAGGCAAAGACGTGGACTACTACGCCCTGGACCTCTCCCTGTCGGAACTCCAGCGCACGTTCGCCGAGGTCTCCGTGGACCGCTACCAACATGTTCGCTTGCACGGGCTACACGGAACTTACGACGATGCCTTGGAGTGGCTGGGGCCCCCGGAGTCCCGGTCTCGTCCCGCGGTCATCCTGTCGATGGGGTCGTCGTTGGGCAATTTCAGTCGTCCCGAGGCCGCGGGGTTTTTGGCGCAATTCGCAAAGCTGCTAGGCCCCGCCGACCACATGGCCATCGGTCTGGATTCGTGCGAGGACCCCGATCGAGTTTATAAAGCGTACAATGACACCAAGGGCGTGACGCGACAGTTCTACGAGAATGGGCTGGCGCATGCGAACGCCGTCCTCGGACACGAGGCCTTCAAGCCGGGAGAGTGGGACGTGGTGACGGAGTATGACCCTGTCGGGGGACGGCACCAGGCGTTTTACTCGCCCAAGAAGGACATGGTCATCGAGGGTGCTCATCTGCGCAAGGGCGAAAGGCTGGTCTTCGAGGAGGCGTTCAAGTATTCCGCGCAGCAGCGCGAAGATTTGTGGCGCAGTGCGAACTTGGTTTTGGGTACGGAGTTTGGGAATGGATCCGGCGAGTACCGTGAGTCCTCTCTTTCTTGACTAACGTCTATCCTACTAGTGACAGATATAGAGCCCCAGCTGACGGTACAGATATCCACCTCTTGTCATCCGCTGCGTTCCGCTTCCCGACCTCTGTGTCGGAGTATGCCCCCAGCGCTGTACCCACCCTGAAAGAGTGGGAGTCCCTGTGGACGGCATGGGATGTGGCGACCAAATCGATGGTACCCCGAGAGGAACTTCTGTCCAAACCGATCAAACTGCGAAACGCACTTATCTTCTACCTTGGGCACATTCCCACGTTTTTGGGTTGGTCTCCTTGAGCCTGACCCCCTCGCCCTCGCCAATGGTCATGGTGTGCGTGTGCTAATTGGCGGCAGACATCCACTTGACCCGTGCTCTCTCAGGGAAGCCCACCGAGCCCAGATCTTACCAGCAGATCTTTGAGCGGGGGATCGACCCCGACGTAGACAACCCGGAACAGTGCCATAAGCACAGTGAGATTCCCGACGAGTGGCCGCCGCTGGGTGAGATCCTGGACTACCAGAACCGCGTCCGGAGTCGCGTGAGGGCCGTCTGTCAACGGGACGACCTTGGGCAGAACCGGTCCTTGGGGGAGGCGCTGTGGATCGGGTTCGAGCATGAAGCCATGCATCTCGAAACATTCCTCTACATGCTGCTCCAGAGTGACAGAACGCTCGCCCCCGCTGGTGTCGAGCGGCCGGACTTTCAGCAGATATTCGACCACGCGCGGAAGCACGCCAAAGCGAACGAGTGGTTTACCGTTCCGGAACGGACGCTCGCCATTGGGCTTGACGATGACGGGAGCTCGGTTCCGCCAGTCTCATTCGGGTGGGACAATGAGAAGCCGGAGCGGACGGTCACCGTGGCGGCGTTTGAAGCGCGCGCGCAGCCCATCACCAACAGCGACTATTTCCAGTATCTGCAGGCTAATCCGCACCGCCGCCCGCCCGCGTCGTGGACCCTCGCCCATACGGATGGCCCGGATTCGATGTCCCGGTTCGCCGTCCGCACGCTGTTCGGGCCGGTTCCTCTGGATCTCGCGCAGGACTGGCCGTTGATCGCATCGTATGAGGAGCTTGACGGGTATGCGCAGTCAGTGAAGTGTCGGATTCCGACGATGGAGGAAGTCCGGAGTATTTACGTGCACGCGGCAGCATTGCAGACAGAGGGGAGGGGACATATCAATGGGACAGGAAATGGGGAAGTCAACGGAACGGGAATTAAGGAAGTCAACGGAAATGGATTCAAGGAAGTCAACGGGAATGGATTGAAGGAAGTCAACGGAAACGGAGTCCATGGGAATGGAAATAGCCATTCGAAGATCAACCCCACCCGACCTCGGTCGCCGGACCACCAGCCTGTTCAACCCATTTCGCGAGAGGGGCTGCCAGTGTACGTGGAACTCAACGGACACAACGTTGGATTCCAGCACTGGCACCCTACCCCGGTGATCGCGCAGGGCGATCGACTGGCGGGACAGGGGGATTTCGGAGGGGTGTGGGAGTGGACGAGCACGGCGTTGGCTGCGCATGAGGGATTCCGCGCGATGGAGATATATCCAGGATATACCTGTATTTTCCCTTTATCTTTTTTCGATCGATTGAGTACTGACGTGAACAGCGGACTTCTTCGACGGAAAGCACCACGTTGTCCTGGGTGGATCATGGGCGACGCACCCGCGGATCGCCGGACGGAGCACATTGTATGTATTCGCACTTCATACCCCAGTGTATACCAAAGCTAACAATTTAGCGTGAACTGGTACCAAACCAACTATCCTTACGCATGGGCCGGGGGACGATTAGTGCGGGACGTGTGATTAGACACCACACCTACCTAGATAGTCAACATCAAGTTTGACCAGAGCTATTTATCCATTCCCCGTTGTAGAAAGTAGATTGTAGCAGAGTACCGTGGGACTTCTTCCCACGAGAGTAGTGATCCACCATCGTCAACGTCTAATTGGGCTGAAAAACCATCCGCTGAGCCGTGCGGGACTTGAAAACAAGGGAAGTAAAGGGAACAAAAACGGGGTGGGATGAATTGACGTCATTGGCTTTTTTTAGTATAGTATAAGTGTCACCACCCTTAACCATACTCTCTCATTCATTCTACAAACCAACTCAATCAAGACCATTTAACCAACTCTCACCAATTGACACCATAGAAAAAACCAGTCTTCCGATCTAGATAAGAAAAAGAAAAGAAAGAAAAAAAAAGAAAGACCCATAATGTCTGTCGAAAACATAACGACCATCTCGCCCAAGAGCGGCCGTCCCGTCATGTCCCGCACAGGAATCACCTCCGAAGATCTCCACAAAGTAACCACCGACGCACAGACCGCCTTCCAAAGCTACCACACCTCGACGAACCTGCACGCGCGCCAGCAGATCGTGGCGCGGGCGCTCGATCTGCTGATGCAGCGCAAGGAGGAGCTCGCGTACGAGATCACGGAGCAGATGGGGCGGCCGATCGCGTACAGCGGGGTCGAGATCATGACTGCTGTGAAGCGCGGGCGGTACTTGAATGAGATCAGTGGGGGGGTCTTGGGGGGTGATGGGGGGGTTGTTTTTGATAATACTGATGAGAAGGATAAGGAGAGGGCGAGTAGGGAGAAGGAGGGGGAGGAGGGGGAGGATGGGGTGAGGAAGGTCATTAAGAAGAGGGCTGTTGGGGTGGTGTTGGTTGTTTTTGGGTGGAATGTTTGTTCTCCCTTCTCTTTTTTTCACTTTTTTTTTGATCTTTTTTTTACATGGATTGGGTTGATAATAATATGTGCAGTACCCCTACCTCGTCCTCATCAACAGCCTCATCCCCGCCCTGCTCGCGGGCAACGCAGTCATCATGAAGCCCTCGCCGCAAACTCCCACAGTCGTGGAGCAGATAGTCGGGGCATTCGCCGAAGCCGGACTCCCGCAGAACGTGCTCCAATACGCCCACTGCGGAAACCCCAAGCTCCTCGAAGACCTAATGCGGTCCCCGCAGGTGAACCACATCTGCTTCACGGGTTCCGTCGCCGGCGGTCTGGCCGTACAGCAGGCAGCCTCGGAGCGAATCGTCGACGTGGGGCTCGAACTCGGCGGCAAAGACGCCGCATACGTCCGCCCCGACGTGAACGTCGCGTGGGCCGCAGCGGAGATCGTCGACGGGGCGATCTTCAACAGCGGGCAGAGCTGCTGCGCGATCGAGCGGGTGTACGTGCACAAGGACATCCGGGAGCAGTTCATCGCGGAGGTGAAGCGCGTGCTGAGCAACTACCGGGTGGGCGACCCGTTCGAGAAAGACACGCAGATCGGGCCGGTTGTGTCGTCGCGCGCGAAGGAGGTCATTCAGCGGCAGATTGACGAGGCTGTTAAGGCGGGTGCGCTGGACGAGACGCCTGATGATAATGACAGTTTCAAGAATATGCCGCCGGAGGGGAACTTTGTGCGCCCGACGCTGCTGACGGGCGTGACGCATGAGATGGCTGTCATGAGGGAGGAGACGTTTGGGCCGGTAATTCCTGTTATGGGGGTTGATGGGGATGAGGAGGCTATTGAGTTGATCAATGATAGTGAGTTTGGGTTGTCGGCGAGCGTGTGGACGAAGGATGTTGCCGGTGCGGAGAAGTTGATCGAGAGGATCGAGGCCGGGACGGTGTTTATCAATCGGGCGGATTATCCTGCGCCGGTGAGTTCCCTTGTTCTTCTGATATACGCTCTTTATAGGATGAAGCTAATGATGCAGGATCTGGCATGGACGGGATGGAAGAACTCTGGACGAGGCGTCACGCTGAGTCAGTTTGGATTTGACCAGTTTGTGAAGCTGCAGAGTTATCATATTCGCGAGTGTCCTGAGACTTGATATTAATAATTATATTATCTTATCTTATTGTCTGTTTCATATTATGAGGTGTGCAGTCAAGGCGTCGAATGACGGGGCAGATGTACATGATGGATGGGATGAGACGATGCGTTGGCAGGGACGCCGCCGTGTACGCAACCAGATGAGTAATCTCTATATATATCTTTCTATATAAGAAATAAATAGAATAAAATAGAATAAAGTAGAGTGAGATCCATGAATAAGAAATGAACAAGAATGATTGTCCATACCAAGGAGGAAGAATGTATTTGGCAAACAAGGCGGCCAGCCCAGCAACATTCCGATATCCCATTCCCCCTTCAGTCTAGGTACATGTCATACAGCTCGGCTTTTTTAGAAGGGAGGGATTAGCATACTACGTAAGATGATAAACTAGAATAAAGTATATTAGAATAAATAGAACAAAATATAAAAAATATCTGTATGAAAAAATAGATGGAGAACAACACCATCATGCAAGGGACAGCCACTCAGTACTCTTCTGCATTTGTGGGTCTAGACTATGCCACTTTATGTAGGGGGTTCTACAAACATACTTACATACTTGTCAGTGGTGAGTTGGCTTCTTATCTGAGGCGAATGTTCATAATTCTATGAAGAATGGGAAATGTTGCTGGTTTCTGGTTCATCTTTTCCATTCTTTTTCTATTCCTCTTTTGTTTCGTCTTCTCTTCTTGACTTGACTTGAGTTTCGAGTAGGTAGGTGAATTCCGTTTATAGTAGATGGTAGATGTAAAGTATAGTTAGGATAGGTTAAGTGCTGTAACAGCAATATCCATAGGGCATGACACGTCTGACGCTGCTTCGCCTCGCTTGGCGTGTCCAGACCATGTCAGGTACAGTTGGACAAGAATTCAGGCACCTGCATGGAATCTTCGCAGGGGTGCGTTAGTGGCCTGCCAACTCTTGAAATTAGCTGACGTAGTCAATCATATACGGAGTACAATTCTCTGTATACCATCTTACTATCCCAAGTTGTACGGAGCACTCCGTGGAGGAATACCGTTGTACAATACCGTTGTAGATCCCCATATGAGAGGTTCGACACACTCTCCCCAAAAAGATGATCAAACCAGGGGCGTCCGTCTGACCCGCTAGGGGGGCACAGAAATATCCAGAATGTGTCACATAACGTGGTCGCCGTCCCTTACGCAGCGAACCAGACCATAGAGGGAGGGAGCCTCAGGGGGGGAGCCGCAGAGACAGGCTGTCTTTTTCGTTCCTTTGCGTGCCACGGAATCCAGCCGAGCCAGCCCAGTTGCCCTGCATTGCACGGGTCAGAGAAAGCCGTTGCTCAATAATGTAGTCCTTGAATTAGTTATCAAGGAGTACGTAGACTCCGGAAGAGAAAAGGAAGAGAGTGGCTGACCTGCAGGTCGGTATATATCCTTGCAGACTCCTCGACGTCAAACCCGTCTGATTCTCTCTCTTCTTTGTTTCTTTCTCTTCCCATCCTCCAACCAGTGCGTCAATGCCATAGAGCGGTCGCCAGTCCTTCTTTTGACATTCATTCCTTCTTGCTCTTTTTGTCCTTTTTTGCTTTTCTTTTTCTGCATTTGATTTCTTTCTTTTCCCCCTTTGGGATCGGTGGTTTCATTCGTTGACCGCCTCTCAAGCTTCTGCTTCACTTTATTATCTATTATATTGTTTTTTTAATACCTCTCGTCTCACCCCATTCGAGTGCTTCGTGGCCCGCTTGGTTCTCCTCGTCTTCTGGTTTCGGTCCTGGTTGTATATAGACCGAACAGAGACACTCCACACACTCCTTCGGACCGGCGGTTCTGCATCGTTTCATCAACATTTATCGGTTTATAATCTCAACCTCGTTTCAATCTTCATATTCATCCTCCTCTCTTCCGACGCAAGAATGGAATGTTTCCGGCAGATCGCTCGACTGGTCAAGTCCCCCTTTCAGCGCGACTCGCACCGCCCGCTGGAGATCGTGAGTCCTTGTCCTCCCAGGCTTCCAGGCTTCCAGGTATCCCAGAATAGAACTAACCCTGTGTACAGGGTCCTCCGACCAACTTTCGAAAGGAGGAACTGCCCACGTTCTTCTCTGACGCAGAGGATGAGTGAGTCCTTCCATATAGATATATGTTGAACCCATCTAACTTCTCAGCGCTGCCACCCTGCATAGTCACGGCTCAATGACGGAAAAGGATGAAAAAGACGCCATGATCAAAGAGCTCGAGCGTGAGCCCTCTACGACAGAGAAGCTCCGATCTCGCGTCCGCAGGCTGAGCGTCCGTGTCGCCCACCAGCTGCCTGATCATGACGATGGCCCGCATCAATAGATTTGTCCTAGCGGATATGATGTACCTGATTTCTTTTTCCTATTTTGTTGTTTCCTTTGTTTTGTTTTGTTTGAATCCGGCGGAATCAGAGCAGGAATGTGGGAACCTCGTTGAGTCGTGACCGTTTTTTCTCTGTGTCGCGTTGATGGACATGTCGTTGTGCTGTCTCGATAGATGGGGATGGCGTGTGGTCCTGTACTTTTACGTCTGGTTCGGATAGCTCTGGCAGCTCATCGAAATCATCCAAGATTGATTTTCTCTTTGGTTTGTGGGTTTTGGTTGGTGTTCGTGTCGTAGCATCACCCACTCTTGGGTTGGTAGGCTCACTCCCCCTTGACGTAGTAGATCCATCCCTCGCCGTATCCCGCGGACGAGGAGTCAAAGAGATCCTCGGTGGGCTGGAATCCATGCTAGGATTCAATCTCACAGGGCGTACTAGACGACGCAATCTAGACGGTGAATCAGGCTGGACATCAAGATCGTCGTCATCATCGTCATCACCTTCCGAGGCGGTCTCCTCACCCCCTTGACCAACCACCCCCCTCCGCAGTGGCGACGACACCAGACCGCCATCGTCAGCCCCACGACTCGTCATCACCGTCTCTCCAGAAGCCTGCGAAAACCCCGCCGCAGCCCTCGTAAACGACCTCACGCCGCGCGCACCAACAAGCGACGGGCCCCTCCTCGGACTCAACATCAGCCCATGCAGCGACGTCCCCACAAAGCAATCATCCCCTTCATCATCCTCTTCCAACTCAACCCCCCTCATGCGTTTACGCTTACCCCTACCCAGCCCATCTCCACTCGATCCAGCAGCCGTCAATCCCTTCTCGCCCAGCAGAGATGGCGCAGTCGCACGCGCAAGATCCCCAATAGCACCCTGGTTCCGGAGCTTAACTTCCTTTCGCTGCTTGATGTACTCCCGATGGTGCAGGTGGCGGGTGAAGTCTTGCGCGATGGAGTGGAGCTCGTCTTCGACCATCATGTAGATGTCGTCGTTGGGGAAGCCTTCGATTAGGTACCTTGGTTTCCGTTAGAAGATGACTAGGTGGGGTGGTGTGGGATGGACTGGGGTGGGTCTATACTCTTCTGAGGGACAGTGATGACTAGGCGATGAGGGTGGGCTTGGGGCTTTGTTTAAATCAGTATTTGTCTATGCTGTGGGGATAAAATGAGGATATAATGGGGTAGAGACGTACACGATCGTAGAAAGTTCCGCTTGAAGCTCTTGTCTTCGCGTTTAGGCGTGGTGGTAGTCTTCTCTCGCTTTACGCGCTGGCGTCGCGGAGCCGGATCCGGAGGTTCGGCTTTTGGTACGAGCCATGGTAATGTTCGTGGCATTGTTGCGAAGATTATCGAGGTTGCTCTTGGGAGGTTGGGATGTTGTTGGTTGGTGTTATCGGCGGTGGTCCGACTGATAGCGCGGCGGAAAGTGGCGCGGGCGGAACTCTACCTCTACTTGGGTTGGATTGGATGGGCCCGCTCTGATTCTATCCCGTATGTAATCTACATAATAGCTTCGTACAAAAACAGTATTAGATGTGGGACCTATGCTGATAAAATAGTATTGATCTGGGTATCTGCTTCAATCTAAGTACCCTAGCGGGACTAATATCTCAAAAACGAGCTAGCTATGAAGACGCCGTGAACAACCCTGTCTGTCCATAGAATAATAACATCCGAAAACGCCCTGATCCCAAAGACGATGAAAAAACACTGTGATTTATCCAGTGATCGGACGCAAAAAAAGACCAGAAGAAAAGCAGAAAAAGAAACTAAACCTCCCCAGGCCTCTTACTATTACAGCTCACAATCTTGACCTTATCCGCCGTCACAGGAGTCTGATTATCGAGCTTGAAGGTAACATCCTTGATGAGGAAGGTCCACACTTCGTCGCAGAAGCGGTAGGTATCGAGGTGGCCCTGGTAAGACATCGTCAGCCTCTCCATCCATTCACCACTTAACCAAGAAAACATCTCTCTTCAAAAAGTCCGGGATAATGTATACCTTAAAGTTCAACCTTGCGCGCACCTTATCCGCCAGTACCTCCGTAACAATCCTATCAAACGTGGACAGGATCTTCATGGCGAGCTGGGGTTCGATGCGGCCTTCGTTGATCAGGTCGTCGAGGGTATCGGTTAGGGAGAGGCCGAGGCTGTATCCACAGAGTTAGTCACCCAGTCAAAAATAGAGTCGCAATATCTAGAATGAAGATTAATATACCTGCTCCCCCGGTAAAGTTCATAATAAGACTGAGCGCTCATCGTGGCGGCGTCTCAAGCAGACAGACAGAGGTGGTTGACGGAGAGAAAGTCGGCCCAGGCAACAAGGCGATCGTGGGGGGCCGATCCTCACGTGATGGCGCTAAACCGGTCGATTGGTTGGTGGTTGGTCAGGTGACATCATTGTCTTGATCATCTTTGTTCACTAACTATTTTGAAACAAGATCTTGATAACGGGTTTTTTATAAATATTGACTATAAAATAAGGTCATAATGTTGCACACTACGTGTAGACTGGGTCTGTTGAGGCACTGCACACTCTCGAGGGTGATTCCCTTGCCTGTATCTGTGTCGACGGCTTGTTCGTCTGGGCAAAGACATATATCGAGCTCGTCGATAAGGGCTTCATCGGATAACAACCACGGTAGGAGCCACAACTCTCTTCTACCAATAAGGTAGTATATGTACTCATGATGGTTAGACGAACACTCCCCCAAACAAGAACATCCCACAACCGACCAAGCCTCGCCAGACACAGCCTCACCAGCCAACAACAAAAGCAAAAGCAAGAGCGTCACCCAAGCGGATCAAGAACTCCGTGAACGCCTGGAGCAAATGTCAGGAGAGGGGGGAGCCGCTGGTATCGAGTACGAGGATGGGAAACCGGCGTCTATGAAACGGAGCGTTCGGAATAATATGTTTCGCTATATTTAGCTTACGAGAGGCGTCCATTCGCCTCGTATCAATGGCAGACCATTGATACCATCTGTAAATAAATGGAGAATCATAAACCAACAGAAAGTAACTTTCAATTTCGAGACTCCGGTCCTAAGACAAATGAGGCCTTCTATTGCCAAAAAGAAGCAGAAGAAATTAAGTTGAAAGAGGATATAAAAGAAAGAAAGAAAGAAGAAATTAGAAACACATCAAACTCCCCCACCAAAGCGCTCGTCCGTAGGTGCCCAAAGACAAAATCGTCACGTCATATCGATGCCGACCGGTAGAGAGCCATTACGAGGATCAATGCTATCCTACCGTGGAGATCCCGGCGAGGACCCCGGCACCAATGACCCCTCCGTCGGATGCTTCTCGCAAGAAGACTGACTTCCCGCTCTTCTGGGGCCCCGTCCGCATGATGAGCCGGTCAATGTATTGTTGGCACATCTCCTTGAACTGCGGGTATTGCTGGATGATGCCGCCCGTGTAGGCGACTACCAGTTCTTCAGGGCCCGACTCCCAGTCTGCCGGCGTCGGGGTGGGAGACAGGACAGGCACAATGTGGCCTTGGCCGCTGTTGTTCACACCATCAGATACCCCCGGGGTCAGGCTATCAATGGATGGCCCCGGGAGCGGGGTGTTGCCGTTGGGGGCAGGCGAGGGAGCAAGGGAACTCTCTGGCGAGTTCTCGGTGCTATCCGCTTTCAGTTCAATCTCCCGTGTGCAGGCCAGCAGACCCACCACGGCCGCCGCGATCAGGCCCGCAGATCGTCGTTGGACCGTTCGGGCGATCTTTCGGAAGGCTCCTGCGGTCATCACGTCCCAATGCCAGTCGCTGCTCTCCGGTGGCGGCAGCGTTCGCTTCAAGACATCAACCAGATCCAGATCGGACCGAGCCCGGGCCACGGTGTCGGAGACGTACGTCGTCGTCAGGGCGTACTCTTGAATCAGGGTCGCCGGCAGCTGTTTCGGCGACAGTTCGGCGATGTTGACGAGGTAGTCGAACAGGATGATCCGGATCAGTTCGCCGATATACCGGCCGCCGGTCATATACTCGAAGGGTTGGAATCCGGGCCGAGCGCACGCTCGGTCCAACTCGTCGTCCCATTTCGTAATGATGTTGAGCTCTTGAAGAGGAGGCAAGGCACCGGAGATGGTCCACTCCGTGTTGATCACGGTCTCCTCGGCCGTCGGGTTCTTCGACCGGACATGGTTCGCCTTGGACTCGTGGAGCGCGCTAAGTTTCATGGGGATGGTGGCGTTGCACCCCGTGCCTACGATGATGCCCATTGCGACCCGGCTGTTGGGCAGAGACTTGACCGCATATGCCAGCGAAGCTAGCGTGGCAACGGCGTCGTTGGTGATCGCGGCGATCTTGAGCTTCGGCAGCGAGTACAGTTTGCGGCGCTTCTTCGACGGCTCGTGGTCATCATCCGGCCGCTTCGTGTGCTTCTCGTAACCGCTCAGTAAGATGTTCCGCAGGTTGAGATCCGAGGTGATGGCGAATCCTTTGCCCATTGGCATCAAAGTGGCCTCTGTCAGGGACTCCTGCCTGCATGCTGTCAGTCGCCGGAATGAGTGGGGGTTGGGCTCCAGTTGGGCTCCAGGGAAACAGCGGAACGTACATAATGGGGAAACTGAAGGTAATTCCCATCTCCAGCTCCTCCGGTATACTGCCTTTGGTCGCATCCGAGGTCAAGCTCTCCGCCACCACTTCCGCAATACAGTCCCCGATCCAAGAGAATAGGTCATCCGCTTTGTCCTTCTTTAGATGCTCTTGGATGGGCCACGCCTTTTCTAACGTCCGTCTCACCCGTTGTCGCTGCGCCTTTCGGATCGTATCCTTGGTTCTCTCCGTTGCATCGGCGGGCTTGTTGTCGGAATCCGCCGCATCCCCGAGAAGTTCAATGAACGCGACTCGCAGGTTACTCCCGCCTACGTCGATCGCCAGGTACCGACCGGTCTCCATTCCGGTAGGTAACTTGGTCACCGGCGTCGGCAGGAACTGTTGGTCGGACTCCAGGGCGAGGTCACGGTAGACGTTCGAGAAGCGTCGCGCCAGTTTGTAGAGGATCGCTTCCCGCGGGATGAGCGGGGACAAGAATTCGTCCAGCTTCCTCTGGTAGTCCAAGTATTCTTGCTGATCCGGATCCAGGTCGGGTCCTTCCTCCTCATCCTCCTCAATAATGTCCTCCTGCACGTTATCCTGCTCCTCTTCCTCCTCCTCCTCCTCCTCCTCCGCATAGATCACATCGGTTGGGGCCATCATCGCGGATCGCTAATCCGCGTCGCAATAGTCCGAAGTGCGTTTCTGCGTGAGGCAAAGGTGGTCAGAGGATCGGTGCAACGCCCAGCTAGGATGATTGGTGAGACGACGATGCTGTGTGTGCAACGACCCGTAGGTTGAAATTGAATATGCCTTCGATTCGCGGAATGTAGTTTAATTTGTATTCTGATTATCGTTTGTTGTTTTTAATAAAAAAAAAAAATAAAAAAAAAAAATTGTTGAAGTAAGACGAGGTCGATGCAACGTAGCTGAGTTACCAGTATTGTAAAGCCTTAAACTGTTGTGAAATCGACCGAATATGCGACTCCAGGGGGCGGGGAGGGAATCCGGCTGAAGGAAGTTCGCTGGACTCTCAAACTAAACGTCCCGATTGATGATCAGCATTTCCGATTGTACAGGAAGAACGGTCAAATTCCAACATTGTTGGCTGCGGGGACGCGTTGTCTGAAAATGCAACGCTGGAGAAAGAATTCCGCAGGACTAGACCAGCGTGCGCGGCGACGATCACCACCACGCAGGAAGCCTTAGTGCCCAGTGGGGGGGAGAAAAGAGACAAGAAGGAATAGGGGGAGAAAAAAATCGCACCACCGTGGGGGGAGTGTCAACAGATGGTCAAGAACGACAAAACCACCCAAGCCATTGGTTGGTCCAGTACCGTTCTAGACCGAGAGGAACAATCCCAGGTTGTATTTAGCTGGCGCGATGGAGAGAATGGCGTGGGGTCTGGCGACAAGACGACGGTATACAGTATACACGACCGCAGATAAGATGGCGGGGAGTGGGGAGAGACGATCGTTAAGTAGATTTGAATGAAAGAACCTTGGGCGACCACACCCCAAGGCTCCAAATGACAATGGGATTTGGAAGGAGAATGGAAGAAAGAGTCAGAGACTCCGAGTCTCGTTGGACGCGGACTGAAACTAAGTGAATGCGATGCTCCACCGAGTAGTGGGGGTGGGAGGGAAAGGAAGGGAAAGAGGTGTGGAGAGGAAAAGAAAAGCGATCCAACGATCAAAACACGAACGAGAGAAAGTCACCGGATGGTTATTATGTCAGAGAGACCGACAGGAAGAAACTCCCAGGTCAAGTCAAGTCAAGTCAAGTCAAGTCAAGTCAGGTAGTCAAGAAGAAGTTCAGATGGCAGCAAATGCGACCATCATCTGTTAGGCGATGTGACGTTGCTGCCACCCTCCCCTCTCTCTCTCTCTCTCGCTCTCGCTCTCTCCATCATCCCTCTGGTTCGATTGGACTCGATTGCTTCTTTGACTTGGTTTGATTTGTTTTAGTTTTATTTATTTATTTATTTCCAGATAGAATGGATTCTGCACCATTCGTTCAACAGTGGTCCCCCCTCAATCGGCCTTGTCTTGGTACAGTAGCTGCGCGGACTGTTCTTGTTGGCTGACCAGGTTTTGGTTTCATTGACAACCTTCTATCATTGGTCTGAGTCGGCTGGAGACAATTGTGGATGGCACACGTAGTGCCTTCTGGGAGGTAGTATTCCCCCTCTTTTTTGCCCTTTGAATCCTGACTATCGCCGGGCCAGAAGTCTCTCGGGTGATCACACTGGGTGAGATCATCTCTATCTAGTCCATCGGTCTGGGTCCATCAGTCTGAAGGTGGGAGTTGACAGGTCCGTATAATCTCCACCGGTTATTCCTCGGTCAAGGCGGCTCAATCTGTCACTCCCGCATCACACCAGGGGGACCACTGAAACAGAAAAGGACGCCAAGGGGCACAGGATAGCACCGGAACATCCCAGATGCTCGGATCGCGCTTGAGGTCTCCAGCGTGTCGGACTATCAAGGGAAAACAGTGGGGTCGGAGGTGCACTCGGCTCCCAAGCGAGACAGGCGAGGATTAAAGTATGGAGACCCGTGCATAATTGCACCCGCTCGACAGTCTAGGTACTACACTTCTGGAGCTTCCTCTGGTTGGTCCGGCTCGTATAGGTCAGTTGACGCCATGGCATTCGGCTGCGATGGACTGAACGGCTCTCCGTCAGGTCCTCGTGTTTGCAGAGACCTGTCGAGTCGTCGACTCTTGTCATTCTCCTCGAATACGGCCTGGGGAAAGATCTGATAGGGTCCCGGCTGTGCGGCCACGCGTACCGAGAGATTTTTCCGCCGGAGTTGATCCAAGAGGGGATGCCGCTCATCGACTTGGGCCATCGTCACGGGCGAACTAGTCTGTCTTCGGGACATCTCGTAAAGGGCAACTCTACGGCGGGACATCGGAAACCTGATGTCTTGAACCTCGTAAGGAGCCAGTTAGCAACTCACGAGACCGCTAAGCCCCTTGGGGATACGTATCCCATCTGCCTAGTACCTACACTTGTGACCAGGTTCAGTCTCCGTCAACGGGTCCGGAAGTGACCTGTCTCCGAGATCGGAGAGCTAAAGCAAACAACCTTTGCCAAAAAGATGCGGAGAAAGACAAGTCTGAGCGGGTGGGTGATCTGCGTCGGAGTCATCCTAGCTTTCTTTTCCCCTATCTAGGCCTAGATACGAGGTTGACCTGGAATCGCGACCGGAGTCTGGCCAGCGCGGTCCGGCGAAGACCGTCGTAGGTTAATTAGGTGGGAGCTGTCGCAGCCCATCTTAGCTTCGTAGGACAAACAGGGGTTTTAGAGTAGTTCATTCTGCCCCCTCGGGCTCCCGCCGTCTTCATTCCCTTCCCATCTCCCCAGCTCCCACGTCGGGATTTCACTAGGGTGATATATATTTGCCAAGCAGTTGCATCGAAGCAGGGCAGCGAACGAGATTTAATCAGGGACTCCGGACCACCAGTCGGCAACATTAGCCAACATTAGCCCTGGAGATGCCCGGGGGAGGAATTTGACTTCCATCCATGCAAGATGGACCTGCTCGAAAACCATTTCCACGTTTCATTCTCATCCTGTGTTTCGTTACTCCGTGTAGGAGATCCCAGGATTGTGATCATGGTTGGGAGTCAACTGGCCAATGAGTGGGCGTAACCATGACGCAAGAACAACAACAATGTCCTTACCTCGCTATCTTAGGCACCATAATATGGACAACCACCAGACAGGCATAGATTGATGAACTAATCAAGCATTGGACCATTCATTGACGGGATATAATAAGAACACTGTCCAGGGTATATTCTTCATCTGGGTGTAACGGTGAACGGGACAGGGAGAGTAAGAAGGACGGGAAGCCTTGAGTCCCCGCAGTCACATTGACTTGGAATCTTTGGAATCCTTTTTTTTCCCATTCCTCCCTTGCTGGATCTGGTTCTGGACCTTCTTCTCTTTTTCCCCTTTCTCTTTATTTGATTACTATTATTACGATAATATTATTCTCATCGTCATACAAATCGTTACCTAAATACAGATCACCATGGAGAAATCCCAAAGTCAATACAACCCCGACAACCAATACGACGGTTTCTCTCCGACTTCCGCCGCCCCCTACGCAGCCCGCTCCCGACGTAACCGGGCGTTGTCCCGACTCACCCTAGGCGTGGCGGTCGTCGCCCTGCTGATTGTCAGCGGCGCCTTCCTCGCCGTGCCTGGGCACAACCTGCTGCCATGCCACAAGTGGATGGGACGACGGTCCGACGGTGGGTCTGCGGTCGTGGTCGGACAGGGCGACAAATCCACCGGGACGGAGGGAAGCCTACTAGAGAACCGCCCGGAGGATCGCTCGTCGAATCGGAAGGTTCCACTCGAGGCGCACATCATGAGTAAATGCCCGGATGCCCAGGCTTGTCTCCAGCAGCTGGTCGTGCCGGCCATGGAGCAGATCAGCGACAAGGTGGACTTTGGCTTGTCGTTTATTGCTAAGTAAGCATCGGGTGTGCATTGACATCAAGAAGAGATCACTAGGCTAACTCATGAATAGTGTATCCAGCGGCTCATCGGAGATCAAGTGCAAGCACGGTCCCGGGGAGTGCGTGGGCGATATGATCATCCTCTGCGCTGCGAACCTGCCGTTCCCGCCAGACGGGAGCGACGATGGCGCGAAGACCCCGACTATCCGGTCGCTGGGCTTCGCGAACTGTCTCATCGGCGAGTATGAAGATATCCCCGGACGCCCGTTGGTCGAGAAGTGTGCCGCGCAGCATGGGATTGATTTCGACGCTCTGAACCGCTGTGCTAGCAATCAGGACGACGATCCGAATGATCCTGATAAGCTCAGTGGGCTGGCCCTGCTGCGGAAGAGTGCCCTTCGGAGCGCAAAGCTGAAGGCTGGCATCAGCTGTACAGTCCGGTTGAATGAGTCTGTCTGGTGTGTTCGTGATGGCGGAGTCTGGAAGGACTGTGTTAAGGGGGGGAAGGCGAGTGAGGTGTCGGTGTTGGTTGAGGAAGTCAACCGGCTGTATGATGAGGAGAATTAGACGAGCAGACCTTTTAGTGGGTTTGGTATATATATGATGTGCTCTGATGCAGGCTGTCCTTCATGATTAGTTAGAGAATGAAAGTTGGTTATCTTATGGCTGTTGTTCTGGATTCCCTGCTTTATGCTCACGATGATATAGTAACGCCTTTATTCCCAGCGATGGACAATGGTCGAACATGGGGTATTTCCCATACCATTCTACTGATCAACTAAAATGAAAACACCCAACAAAATACCAGGCTATGGTGAACGGTCAAGCAGCAAGCAGCTCTACACTGATATGGCTTTATCGAATCTGCTCAGAATATCACTTTACTTGCCCACTTCACCAGATTGGCCGTGCAACGCTCACAACGATCCCCATTCACTCAAACATGGAGCCAGCCAGGCCAAAACCTTTATTCTCTCGGCAACCATTGACTCATTCTCTCAACAGACCATCGCAAACATCATCTCTTGTTTCTGTCCAAACCCATCTCACATTTCCCAAAACCTCCCATCATCTATTTCCCCATCACCTTAGCCCCTATCCCCAAACCAAAATCAACAGCCATGTCTCCCTCACACAGTCGCAGTCGCCACTCCAGAAGAGACCACCACCGCCATCATGAGGACCGCAACCTAGACGATCTCATCCGCAGATACACCCAAGCAATCCAGCCGTCGCCCGTCCTCGCTGACATTCTCAGAAGCTCTCGAGAATCATCCCTACTCGTCAGCGCCCTCCGCCGCCAGGTCTCGCTCATTAAGTGCCGCTCCCCAGACCCCAGGGACAACCAGGTTACTGTCTACGACAGGGCCCTGATGGAGCTGTCTCGTTCTGGTGACGATCCGAGACACCTTGGTGCTTTGGAGCTCTATCTGACGGAGTATTTGGGGATTGTTCCGATTGTGCCGTTCCAACAGGGGAGGGATGTTGCGAAGGAGTGTGCTGAGGTGGAGGAGGTTTTTGGTAGAGGTATTGCACATCTTATTTGATATTCTCTTCATGATCAAATACACGCTTACCTCACTGTGTTATAGCCCGCGAGACTGAGCCGGACAAAACCGACAACAAGAAAAAGAAAAAAGAAACCAGAACCAGAACTCACCCCAGACCATCAATCTCTCCGATCGAAAGAAGAACAGCCAGTCCCACCAGACCCCACCACCCTAACAGCAACAACAACAACAACAAAACCATACATTCCAACAACCCACCCCCCAACGACGAAGTCCAAAACCGCATCACCCGCCTCCTCTCAACTTACCAAACCGCCAAAGATGACTACTTCGGATCCCTGCAGCAAAGCGGCATGGTTAGCATGGACGCGGCGCGTTTCCTGCGCGACACGGCGGAGAACACCCTGCGGTATCTGCGGAGCAATGGGCTCGCGGAGGAGAAGGTGGGATTGGTGACGGAGCTGGAGTATACGTTTGCCGCTGCGAGGGATAAGGCTACTGCGCTGTCTGGGGGCAGGAAGAGGCATTTTGATGAGGCGGATGGTGGTGGTGGTGGAAGGTGGAGTGGGAGGTCGGGTAGGAAGAGGGGTCGGAGGGTTATGATGGATTCTTATCGTCCGGAGGGTTGATTGAGCTGGGGGAATTTAGGGTGGGATTAGGGAGAACTTGTAGGGCTGGGTGGGAGTTGTGGTAGGGATAGGAATTTGTTCTGACGGTGTTGATCATGCGGTAGTGGGAAGGTGATTCTGGGTTGAGACCTACGTTTATTGATCGAGGATATGGTTTTCAGGTACTAGGTACACTATCCGCGAAGTCGATTAACATGAGCCTGTTGTAAGATACATGTCTCTCCACTCAACAAACTCTGATGTTTTATGTCATATCTTTTCTGGGATTGTGAACCATCCTGTATCTTTCTATGGGCATCCTGGGAGTCAACGATGGTAGGCATCGCTAAGGGAAGATATTCCCGGCTGACCAGCTGTACTCTTACTCAACCCAACCTGTATTATGTTCAAATCCTCTATGCTTCCCTACAACTGTATATTCGGTTATATAGCTAATTTGGTTATAGGTAGTCTGGTTACGCTGCAGGTTTAAGATGAACCCATCTAATCAAGTATTAACCCAGCAGTGTACCTCACCGGACAAGTGGGCAACTCCTGAGACTGATCGGAGTTGAGAACCATGTACGGGAGTTCCTCTAGTGCACATTGTATAAACACTGTCATACAAGCACCCCCTCATGCTTGACTCGCTGACTATCCCTCAAACCTACCAAACAGTCCGTATATTCCACCCCTTCACGCGTATCCGCACCCAAACGAAGCAAGCAAACGCAATCACATAGCTGAGACCAGTAAACAGAATAACGCCCCAGTACCCACGGCGTCCCCGACCAGTAGACGTGATAAGGTTCCCGGCGATTGGGATTCCAGTAAGACAGCCGATGCTGGCGACGGTGTAAGCGCTAGCATAGTACCTGCCATAGTCATGTGTAGCGCACAGCTGACCGACACAGACAGGCATCAAGCTAGTATTAGAGCCACTGGCAAAACCAAAGACCACGACGAACATAATAAGAAGAGCCTTGCTGGGCGGGGCGTCGGCCAGTGCGTCAGGCAGCCACAGACCCATAACGGCAGCGAAACAGATGGTGTTGGAGACGATCATCGTGTTATAGCGGCCCTTCTTGTCAGCGATGTATCCAATAAGGTAGCGGCCGAAGCAGGACACAGCGTTGAGAATCGCAAGCAGCTGGTATGCAAAGGCCGCCGCGCCGCTGACGGACTTGCCTTCTAGAAGGCCCTGTCGGATGAGGTAGTAGCTTGGGATGTACGTCACGGGGACAAAGTACGCCCATTCGAGGAAGAAGATGCCCGCCGTGGTGACGGCCATGGCGCCCGTACCGTCCTTGAATATGCGCGGGTCTGGTACCATGTCGCGCCAGGAGGTTTCTGCGCCTCTCTTGGGGGGGAGGCGGCTGCGGCAGAGGATTACGCTGAAGGCGCACAGCAGGAGGAAGACGAAGCCGACGATGCGCGTCGACCACGCCCATCCTACCTGTGGGAGCAGAGACTGAATCATCAGTGGGAAGAGCACGCCACCAAAGCCGCTGCCGGTGAAGGCAAAGCCACTTGCTTCGCCGCGCCGTTCGTGGAACCAGTGCGAGATGGCGCCCATTGCGGGGGTGAACAGGAAAGAATTCCCGATACCGCTGAGGACGGAGAACGCGAGGATGAACTGGTAATACTCTGGGTTGAAACCAGCAGGTTACGTATAAGCTTGTTTCTGCTTTATGAACTGGCTATCCCGCGACCAAGTGTAAGCTGCGTCTAAACTCACCGTTGCACAGGCCGAGCGTAAAAGTACCGATCAGCAGAAAGACGCTCCCAATCAGCATCAGCCCGCGCGGGCCCCGGGCATCGAAGATGGGCCCAATCTGGACGCCGCAGAAGTAAGAGACAAAGACGTAGATGCCGAAGATCCACCCGGTGGTGTTTGCCGAGCTCGAGGCTAGGATATTCGTCGACACATATGCCTCCAAGACCCCAACCGAGTTGACCATACCTAGCCCGGCTGTCATGGAACACCATGAGCCCAGGGCAACCGTCCATGCGGCAACTCCACCTTCTGGATAACTGATTGCCTCTACTGAGGGGCCATCTTCACAGGGTTCCGGTGGAAGCTGGTTGCTGGGTTGTTTCTCGACAATTGCCATGTTTAGGCCAACAGAGGCAGTGGTGGAGGGGGGAGAAAAAATATGAGTAGCTCGATAGTTCACTAACTGTAGTAAAGAAATACTAGACGCCGTTGTAGAAAAGCGAAGGAGGGATTTCTCGTTCGAAAACAAGGGCTACATTGCGGGCAAAGAGCTAAGTAGATAGCGGAGAAGTATGTAGGTATTATTAATGGCCTTGAAGCCTTGACGGGCCGTTCCGCTTACTAAAGCGGGGGAGTGGGACGATCGGGGTCAGGACGAGAGGCGATTGGTCTGATCAGGGGAGACCCTGGCCCCGACGGATTACGGGGGATGGATCGAGCTCCAATCGATCCGGACACAAAACACCATAGATGGTGGATTATGGACATACTTACCCAAGTGGGTAGGTGTTTATCCTAACCCGAGATATGTCATGTATAGATGGATATACATGGCTTAACGTCGGTCAGAAAGCTGAGACAAGGCCGACTGATCTCCCGTATCTCCCTACCACTTCACGACAATATTGCCAGACAGTTCGCGCGCCTGATGGAACTGCTCTGCCGTGTATTTGAGACAGCTGTTGGTCAGAGCGTACTTCTTCTGCCCGTGGATGTGCACGGGGACTAGAGTGGCACCCACCGGGACGGTACCCACATCCGTCTGAAGGGGCACCAAGTGGAACACATGTTTCCCGGACATTCGCACGCTGAAGTCGAAACACTGCCCCATCATACTTGAGAAACGATGCATCTCCGGGTGATGGTAGAATTGTCGGGTCGTCTCCTGCTGGCCTGCATCTCGGATGGCGGCAGGTCTCCGGGCTGATATCGACACCGACGTACTGCTGGAGTTGCGCACCGATAGCCTGCAGTTGTGTCAAGATGGCGCGTGACTTCCACGGCACCGGGCCAAGCTCAATATAGCGGATGGGACGGCCGGCCGCGAGCCGGGCAATCTCATCTGTCACCTCGAGCAGTGCGCCTCAAAATGGTAACCGCGACACACTGATTCCTGAAGCTCAACAGAGATAGATTGAAACATGTATATCCCAGTGCAATTGTTGCAGACGCGTTGATTGGTATGGAAGTCGAACAACTCAGACGACATATACAGCAATGGTTGAGACTACTGACGGTTGCAAAATCCAAGAGGAGTTATTTCTAGTATGTCGAGCAGAATAGAAACGGAGTATAGATCGTCCTTTAGCACCTCGTCCAACATCTTCCTGTACATAAGCACAGAACCTGAAATCCAAGAAACCAATCAATAAAATGCCGCACTACAAGCATACTGATTCTGACTCCTCGAGACCACATCACAAACCGATGGGAAGACACACGCACCAGAAACACAAAGTACCTTGAATGAACGAGCATTGGATGGCTGTTATTGGTAAAACTTCCCTACGGATTTACTGCCGTAATAATCCTCATTCTTCTACCTAGAATAGCATAGTTACTACCGTGCAAACGAGGAAGGTTGCACTAGTCGGCACTCTCTCCACTACACTCCATCCAGATCACCCCGCTGTTGAACGCGGGGTCTATATGAGGATCTACATAATGATGAGACCACAGGGTGGATGTGATGCTGCTGGTCTTGTACTATCTCTGTAGTGGAGTACCTGGCCAGCATCGTCACCGCTATATAGTATATACCTTGGCTACTTCCACAGACTGTTTACTGTTGTTCCCATGGTACCTATCAATTCATGACGTCATAAACACAGCACTAGTACGTTACTCAGTATGTCAATCCATGGTCAACCCAGGAACGAAAAGCTAAAAACACCATGTCAGTCAATATGTCAATAGCGCAAAAAGACAGACTATTATCATGACCACAAAGTATCCTAATCATGACGCTGTCGGTCGTCGTCAGTAACCCTAATCGTCACGGGGACAGTCAATGATTGGTTATCGGTCACCGCCTTCCCCACCGCCGACGGAATCCCCCCCGAACACGTGCCGCACGTGTCCCTGAGCTGTGTTTATCCTGTTTATCTCGAGATTCAATTTCACCAATCCTCCATCTAAGTCTTCCTCTGTCGAGTAGTATGGATTCTTCATCCTGATTCCTCGATGAAAAAAGCCTATCATGGCCTCTTTACAGCCTCCCCCGGTGGGAACCTCCGCGGGAACCCCCGCAGGAACCTCCTCTTCAACCTCCAGCAACGGTTCATTTAACACCCCACTAGATACACCCTCGGAAAGGTCTGATGCGGACGGGGACGCCCCCAGCGTGAATTGGAATCGTCCGGTAGCCGGTTCATTGAGACTGCAGACTGATTTTGGACCCGAGCAGCATAGGTCGTCGGAGGATGACGAGAGTAAAGACGATGGTTATGACACGCCGGATGACTTTCCTCGAGAGACCCGGCCCAAGTATACGGCCATCGAGGAGCAACAGGTCGTGAAGAAGTTCGATCGCAAGCTCGTTCCCTTCTTGGCTTTTTTGTATTTGTTGTCCTTTTTGGATAGATCTAGTAATTCCGACCCCCTCTCCTCTGATCGTTTCAAATTCGATGGAAGACTAACCGCATAGTAGATATTGGAAATGCAAAGATTGCCGGACTCACCGACGATCTCCATCTCTCCTCCGCTCAATATGAGTGGGTTCTGACGGCTTTCTACATTACCTACATCCTTTTTGAATGGATGACTCTGATGTACCGGCTGGTTCCGGCGCACATCTACGTCGCCCTCTGCGTCTTCGGCTGGGGACTGGTCGCCTCCCTCCAGTCGATCGCGACCTCCTTTGGCGCCCTCGTGTTTTTGAGGGCCGCCCTCGGCATCGCCGAGGCAGCCTTTGGGCCCGGGGTTCCCTTCTATCTCTCTCTCTTCTACCGACGCGAAGAGCTGGCCTTTCGGAACGGACTCTTCATCTCCGCCGCCCCCCTCGCCTCGTCCTTCGCCAGCACTCTGGCCTGGCTGATCGTCCGTCTCAGCCGCCACGGTCCGATCTCGCCCTGGCGCACGCTGTTTCTGGTAGAGGGCTTCCCCAGCGTGATCGTTGCGGTCGTCGCCTGGATGGTGATCCCCGACGCTCCGGGAAGTGCCTGGTTCCTGTCCCCGCGGCAGAGACAGGTAGCCCAGCTGCGCATGGAAGCGAGCAGCACCAAATCGGGGTACTACGGGCAGGCCCGAGAGAAGAAAATCAACTGGAAGGAGGTTGGGAAGACGCTGGCCGATCCCAAGTCGTACATTGCTGCGGTCAGTCTTTCCGGTTTTTTTTTTTTTTTTTTTTATTCTTTGGTTCCAGGTCTTGGTTCCAGGTCGAGTACTGATGTAAAACCGCCGGTACAGTTCATGTTCTTCAGCTGCAATGTCGCCTTCAGCTCGATGCCCGTTTTCCTCCCCACCATCATTGCGGAGTAAGTACCGACTTACCCTACCCTACCAAGGATCATCACCTCGGGCCCACCAACGCCCACGCACCCTTGACCGTCGTTGAGATTAACCCGCTCTACCAAACAGCATGGGCTACTCCTCCCTCTCCGCGCAAGCCCTCTCTGCCCCACCCTACCTCGTCGCCTTCGCTTCCGTCCTCTTCACAGCCTACATCTCCGACCGCCGACGCAAGCGGAGCCCCTACCTCATCCTGCACGCGCTCATCTCCTCCACCTCGTACCTCCTCATCGCCCTCACCAGCCACTTCCACGCGCACCTTCCAGTCCCCGCCCACCGACTCATCCGCTACATCTGCGTGTATCCCGCTGTGGCGGGGTTCTTCTCGGCCATTACGCTGATCATGACCTGGACGATGGATAACCGGCCCGCAACCGAGGGCAAAGGCGCCGCCATGGCCGTGCTCAACCTCATCGGGCAGTGCGGCCCGCTGCTCGGCACGCGCCTCTACCCAGCTTCCGACGGTCCATGGTACGTGCGTGGCATGGCCACCTGCGCGTTCTTCATGCTGCTGGTCGCGGCGCTGGCCGTCGTGCTGAGGCTGCTTCTGGTGCGGGCTAACCGTGGTTTGCAACGGGGGGGACAGCAGCAGGAGGATGATGTGATTGAGCTGGAGGGTGGGGAAAGTGAGGTGTTGATTGGGGGCGGTCAGGTGGAGGCTGCTCCTGGAGAGAAGTTCACTTATATTTTGTGATGTTTCCCCTTCCTTATCTTGATACTATAAAGTTGGTATGTTGTTGGTGGTAATTGTGGTATCTAGATAGTATATAGGTGGATAGGTACATAGATTGATATGTAGGAAGTCAACACATCGTAATGCCAACCATGATCTGGATAATGTAACATGTAGCAACCCTATTTATTTCTTCTTCCCTTGTATTGGTGGACATAGACGCACATACATACATAGATGCACAGTAAATATCAATAATTCTATCTTTTATTTGATTGCATCCATGGCATTCCACTAGACTGAGTATCTCTACCAAATAAGATATCAAATTCGACCCCAAAGTCATTATAGATAGAACCAAAAAAAGGAAAACAGGAGCAGTCAGACCCAGATGCTAGACGAAGAGATAGGAAACGAAGATATAGAAATAAAAGAAAAGGAAACATGGATATGTATGTAGTAGGTATGTAGGTATATATCTGTGTCTGTTATATGTATGTATGAGAGAACACAGGAGAGTATCGGTGGGGGTCGAGGTAGGAGGTAATAAAACAAGCAGCAAGATCATCCTGGATAAACAACCCCGTAGCCCTAAAAACTCCGTAATGCGCCAGTCTTTTTGTCCTTCTTTCTCGCCAGTGCCATTCTATCTCTTTCTATTCCTTCCTTCTTTTTGTTTTTTATCTTTTCTCTTTTTGTTTTCTTTTCCGCAGGCAGTATCAAACAACCTACCAAGCGGTATGCCCACCATCAATAACAAGCGTACTCCCAGTCATAAAGCTGCTCGCATCGCTAAGCGCAAACAGCGCCGTGCCACGGAACTCCTCAGGGTACGCCAACCTGCCCAACATATTCTCAGCCTCCCACACAGCCCTGGCAGCCGGGTTCTGCTGGAAAACACCCTCCACCATCGGCGTAATGATATGGCCCGGGCAAAGCGAATTGACGCGAATCCCATGCCGCCCCCACTCCATCGCCAGCGAGCGCGAGAGCTGAATGACAGCCGCCTTGGACGAGTTATACACCGGCGACGTCATGCCCTTGTTGGCAATCAGGCCGCTCATGCTGGCGACCAGCAGGATGGAGCCCTTCTGCTGGTAATTGAACATCTGGCGGGCTGCGGCGGTGGCCGAGTTGAAGACGCCGTTGTAGTTGATCTCCATGACTTCTTTGAGGGCCACTTGGGAGTACTCAAGCGAGCTCTGCAGGTGGTTGATGCCTGCGGCGGCGATGAGGCCGTCGAGGCGCTGGTGGCGGCCGGCGATGTCGCCGAAGAGGGAGTTCACTTCTGTGTCGTTGCGCACGTCGATCTGGTGGTATTCGAGGTGGCCGCCGTATTCGCGCTCGGCGTGCTCTTTGGCGACGGCGAAGTCGGGGTGGGGCTGGTCGAGACGGTCTAGGCAGTGGACTGTTGATTCGTTGTCAGTTTCATCACTCTAGGAAGTAAAAAAAAAAAATAATAATAGACAGATTGGAGAGAGAAAAAGGACTAACCTGTGGCACCTGCCTCCAGCAGGGCTTCAGCCATCGACAGACCGAGTCCGCGGCCACCACCCGTGATGGCGTAGACACGGCCGTCGAGGTCGAATTCCTGGAACCGGGGGGTGTTCTTGATCTTGGGCTCCTGCCGCATGGAGGGCATGCGGGTTTGGATGTGATGGGCGCCGGGGGGAGGGGAGCTGGCGCTGTGTGTTGTGGAGAAGGCTGCCGCTGCTCGTGTGATGGGACGGATGGCGGCGGTGGGCCGGCATGCGCGCAGCGCAATGGGGAGGGACCGGGAGATGGTGAAGCTCATTGTTACGGTGGGAGTGTATAGTATTAGGTAGATTAGATATTAGGTAGGTATAGAGGACGGAAGGCGTGGAAAAGGAGGAAGAGGAAGAAGAATCTATGAAGAAGACGGCTGGACACGCAACAAACGGCTACCACAAGGAAGATATCGACAGTCACAGATGTTAAAGAAATTCAATGGGTCTGTCTACGACGGAGGAGCAGCTGGGGTTTATAGTCCTGGGAACGGCCGTGGAGACAACTACGAAGAAACGACCAAAGCGAATCATTGAGAGATGTTGCACGACAGGGCCGAAACAAGAAGGACGCAAAAATGGAAAAAAAAAAAATGAAAATGCATGAGCAAAAAAGAAAAGAAAAGAAAAATGGGGACTGGGAGAAAAAACATGAGGGCCGCGTGATACCCTCGATGGGTCCGCCATTGCGTTCTAGAGCGGCGTTCACGATGACTTCAACGAGGCCAGTTGTATTTCTTTTGATTAATTATTATTTTTTCATACCCGCGAACATCCATGAGACAGGAACTAGCTCCATGCACCAGCTCAGAACCCGTCAAAGCTTACCATAGGAAGAGGCGAGGGATGTGGAGAGGGGAGGGGGGCAAAAGGCATGAATGGCCAAGCATTGAACACATAACCCTCTCGCCGTCGGATAAGGGGGAAGGAGTAATGAGGGGATCGTGACTTTCTGGGACAGATTACCCCCAACCCCGTTACCTGGTCGCCGAAGCCGGCCAGCAGGGTGGTCAGTTGATCGAGGGATGGCGATCATCCATTCGTGGAATGGCCCACCAGAACGGGATTCCCGAGTATGGGGAGGCCGAGTTTTTTTTTTTTTTTTGCTGGATCAGATTTTCGATGCCGGTGCTAACGTGTCCCCTTTCTTTTCTTCCCCTCGCGAGTAATGCAGCGGTCAGACCTGGTTTTTCCAGCGGTTTTGGTTCTTGATACCTCCTTCCCTGATGAAGGGTTTTGATTCCATGCCAGTTGACAGGAAGCAAAGCCAGGGGGGGCGGGACAAGACAAGCTCTCCCCGGCTTGTTGCTGAACACATTCATTCATTCCCCGGGGAATGGGGGACCCAGACAGGGCAACGCTCCAATGACGGACTCGGCATCGCACTGGTGGTGTAATCCGCTCTGCGAAGTCAAACCCAAGAGGATGTTGGGTGGGACCCCACAATTCCCGTGCCCCCATCCTGCAGGAAGATAAGAATACTGGGAGTGGAGCCGGTTTGTTTCTTTTTTCGGTCTCATCCTTGCATCTTCCGGACCCATCTGTTGGAGAGAAAGAGGGGTCATGGGTCTTTTCTAGATTTTCTCTATTCTGGGTCCTGCATCCTTCCCGGCATAAAATTGGTATGATCTGAACGGTTTATCCTGATTGGGGTTTTTTTTCCTTCAAAAATTAAAATAAAATGCCCAGGTTAAATGTCGGTGGACAGGGAGAGGATCAGATTCCAGGGAAAGGATCTCGCCTCCTCTCCACCTTGGATTTTGTCCCACGATCTCACTTGTCGCAGCGTTGCACGCCCAGCATCGTGAAGAGCATCAGATTCATCATCCTACCGAAAAGGGTAATCCGATCATTCATTCCGGGGACAGACAGTCTTGCCATCTGCCAGGGTCTGTCTATGTATTTTCTCGTTTCTTCTCCCAAAGATTCCATTCCTGTTCCAAGGGGAACCGATCAATCGAAAGAATGCATGCAGTGGCTCGTGCGAGAAAGAGCGACAGGGGAAGATCCAAGATCAAAAGTACATACTTCTAATCTGACCGGTTGAGATAGAGGATATTCAATCGGAGTCCGTCAAAGAACCAAAGAAAGTCTCGACCGTCAACGGGTTTCCCGCACGGTCCACGTTATCCACACCCGGGTTCTCCGCATTCGGTAACCCGGGGATTCCTCCCGACTTTGTTGGAGATCATGCGTGCTTCAGATTTTTCATGCCAAAAGCAAAAATATATTTGAGTAATACATTTACATTGGATTTGACAATTGAAATCAATCAATTTTATTCAAGCATTTATTAAAATAATATAACAGAAATAACCCGGCCCTTCCGCTGCGCAGGGGAACCGATTTCCGCAGCAAGGGAGGCGATCCTCTGCCGCTGTATAAATCAACCAAATCATGGAAATAAATACGAATGAAACACAATAAAATAGATAGAATGATATGTATAATTTCTGTCTATCAGGTGACATGATGAAAATTCTATCTATGACTGCTACTGTTTGACGTGGGAAAAAGGATTAAAAACGAAGGATGAAAAGCTCCAGATGGATGCAATAATCCATGCAGGAGTAGACCAGGTGATACTTCTTCATGCATCTAGGACGGGATTCCCGTGGTACTTTGTGCATGACAGTATCCCATAACTATTCACAGGAGCTACAGTATGGTACCTCTGCAACATGGACGAACCGTGCAGTATCCGTACCGAGATCTGTCTCTGTCAGGGAGCAGAGATCCAAGTCAAATGATCAGATCGAACCTTGTTTCTCCCTGGAACTGCTCTTGTCCAGCCAAAATTCCACCCTGAGGTTTACTCTAATTAACCATACTTGAACTTAAAATAAATTATAAATTTAAAAAAAGGTAAAAGACTAAATTAGAAAGGATGGAAGATGTCAGGTGACGGCAGCGTGTAAGCATTAAGATCAAACCAGTTGGCCGATCCCCTGGCCCCGATTGGTTGAGATCGACACAGCTCTCCACCAGGGCGACTACAATGCAGGATCCGTCAGTCTAGACGCGACTCCCGTTGGCATTCCCAAAGTCCAGCTTCATCAGCAGTCGGTCGACGCCCGCCGTCTTGCGAGGCACATAATGCGCACCGTCTGGTCCTGCGCGCCCGGACCAGCTCTCTGCGGAGGGGTGCGTTCGCTGGCCGAGGGCGAATATCTCGCGTCCTTCGGCTGATCGGCTGTCGTCGATGTCGCGTAACCGTGCGACCACCTCCCGGATGCTGACTTCCATCCGGCCCCGCGCTGCCCCGAGCGCCTGCCACAGTTCGGTCTCTTCGCCTGCGTAATCGGCCAACGCGTCGACCACGCCTTCGTCTGTCTCGAGGTCCATGTTGCGTTGGATCGTCTGCAGGCGGATGACCAGCGCGACGAAATGGTCTACTCGCTTTAGGAGCGATCGGAGGGACTGGGTGAATGGGACGTCGGTTAGGAAGAGCGACTGCACGAGTGCGAATAGGTATCGTCGGTGTGCGACCGTGAGGGTCTCGGGGTCGTGTCGTGGAGGGCGGGTGGTAGAGTGGTTTGGGTGGTCTGGTGGCTTGCTCTGCGCCGACGAGGCAGTTCCTGGTCGCGAGCTTGTTGGGGAAGGGGGTTGGCTGTCTTCAATCCAGGTTTGAAAATGCTGCCAGGAGCCCTGGATCACTTCGGCTTGGAAGAAGCTTCCGATTTCGGATAGGAGGAAGAGAGATGCGCTGCTGGTTGCCCACACGGGTCGCATCTGCCGCGTCCGCGCGTTGTCTCGCTGTCGGCCCACGCCCAGCATGTTCTGCCCAAAGGCCGAGTTGCTGCGTGGCGGACCCCACGGGGAGGGATGGTTTCGCCGGAGAAACGTGTGCTTCCAGAGACCGCTTAACCGGATTTGCGCGCGCCGGATGCCGAGTAAGTAGGCGTGCACCTTGGAATAGACGGAGATGTCGGAGGCGGAGAGAAACAGGTCGAGAGGGGGCCCGACTTGGACGGAGAGGCAGGTTGGCGCTGGAAATAGGAGGTCGTCGAACGCGACCTGGGAGATGTCTGGTGACAGTCCAGACCCGGCTAACTCTGCCGGACCGGCTGCCGTGGAGTTGCTCTGCCCGCCGACAGAGAGCCGAAGGAGGTCTTTGGCGAGATCAAGCGCATCATCCACGGGATCTTCCTCAGACTGCAGGGAATAAAGCTCGGATAGCGCGTGCCCCAACGTTGCCATGACGTCCCCGTCTTTGACGGACAGTCCTCCCAGACCATCCACCGCTTTCGCTCGGGCAGCCATGGGTCTTTCCTGCAGCCGCACGTCGGCGTGCGAAACCAGTGCCATGGCGAACTCGCCGCGTCGTAGAAGCAAAAAATCGTGAAGAACAGATAGGATTTCCAGGGTTTTAGGAAGCGGCAGGATCTTTGAGAGGGTGCTCTGCGACAATGACAGTCGGATGGCATCGACCGCGTTGGATAGCATTGAGCTTGAGATGGGTGACTGTAACGCAGCGAGATATTCGACATGCTCGCCTTGCAGAGTCACCGGATAGGTTGGCAGGCCGCTTGGCCTGGTTGTAGAAGCATTACGCTTTGCGCGGATCAGGTTCAAGGTTTTCCCAATGAACAAGATGGATGACGCTGTCTGCGGCAAAACAAACTTGGGCAGTAAACTCGTATGCAGGATGAATGGCGCCTGCGCGGTATCTGGGGAGACTCTATCTTCTTGAATGAAGAAATCATCTTTCCCAAGCACCGGGACATTCCCATACAACAGCCACGTTGACAACTGTCGCATCCAAGCCGTCTCCGCGATCTTGACCAGGTGCAGGGCCATTTCCTCAATATCCACATACCCGGTCTGCGACTCCGCCCGAAGATGGTCAATCAAAGCGGCACCTGCGCAGCCCTGATTGCGGCTCGCCTTCGGATCGGGTAGGATGAACCTGACCACTTCCCACAGCCATTCCAGCCGCCGTGTCCAAGGAGAGAATTCCCCCACAATCGTCGACAACGGCACTATCCCGTACCCGCCCACATAGCCGCTATCCTCGACCAAGATTGCCTTCTCTACTTCGAGAATCTTCTTCTGAAACCCCCCGAGGTGCTCCGTGCTGATCGCGGTGGAGACGGACCGACAGATGACGGAGGCGTGGGATGAGGATATGGCGGTGGTGTGAGCACGCAGGCGCGCATGTAGTCGACTCAGACGGGCAAGGGAGGCGAGGAGTGCTTTCTCGGGCGGTGACAGGAGAGGAAAGGCATCATCAGAGACCAGACCTTCCTCGGTTGGGGCATTGAAGAGGGGTGACGGTTGGCCGGAGAGGGAGAGAAGGATCTCGTGGAGCATGCTGGCTGGAGCTCTCTACAGGCCGTCAGAACGTTGAAGAGCAAGATGCGAGTGGTCCCACCTACACTGGGGATGGGTCTTCCTCCAACGTCGGCCTTTTGCGCTGCCAATATAGGAGCCCGCTTCCAAGGAGCTCGTATCGGCACATGTACAGGGATTGGCGGGGTATCTGCTGGCGACACAGGCCTTGACTTCTAGGGTCTGTGGGCAATAGCGCGTCGCGTCAACGCGCAACCTGCCTTGGGAAGATGATAGAGCTGGTCAATTCAAGTATAATCTGGGTAGAAGATATCATGCTTTGTAGGAACATGACGGAAGAATCACATCATAGCCTTCAATCATTATCATCAACATCAAGACATCCTCCAACTGGGTCAGGAATCCCGCGGCAGTCCCAAAAGAATAGATGGAGATGGCCAGTCGACGCTATTCCCCTTTTGGAACTGAGGTTCATCTGTCAAAAATGACTAATACTTTACATAATCAGGCAGTCTGCTGAATCAGCCACCAAACAAACCAGACAAACGGGCTGAGCTTGTCCCTCTTACGTCGCCGAAGTGACCCAACTGGACGCCCATCTTCGTTTCTACCTTACCTTTCTCAACTAACGTCTTCTCTCTCTCTCTTTCGTCTGCTCACGTTGTCCTATTCTCTGTGTATCTACCACTTTATCCTCTACTCAACTTGGAGTTCTACGAAATAACTCCATTTCCTACTTACAGCGGATCACTGATATATCACCCCGCTCGCCGCTCCCGCAGATACTTGACCCCTCCTAAGTATCTGCCCCTCTTTGGTCTGCACTGGGAGTTGTAGACTTCAGCATTGTTGGAAAGTCTTGCCTAGCTGCAAGGCTTTCATAGGAAATCTCCACAATTTCTTCGGAAATTCCCGTTCGTGACGCTACGAAGCTGGGAAAGCGAAGAGCGTCTGGTGATAAAACAGTACTTCCACCCGAGAAGAAAATCATGACGGTATGTTGGATAGCCAACCCGCTGGTCGTGTAATGTTTTTTTGTTTTGCTGATGATTGGTAGGACACCAAGATGCAAGTTGATACTCCCCAGGAGACGGTCGAGATGCTCAAGCACGGGGAGATCGACGAGTCTCTGTACAGCCGACAGCTGTGAGTATTATCTCCGTTCACCATTCCCTTTGTATGGCATCTCCTGCTAATGACCTCTTCACCATAATTAAGCTATGTTCTTGGTCATGAGGCGATGAAACGCATGGGTTCCTCCAACGTGCTCATTGTTGGACTCAAGGGCCTGGGTGTCGAGATTGGTAAGTCGGGTCGCCCTCCGCATACTATGTGGCAATGCTGATTGACTGCGTCTAGCCAAGAACATTGCCTTGGCCGGAGTCAAGTCCCTCACCCTCTACGATCCTGCCCCTGTCGCCATCTCCGATCTATCATCCCAGTTCTTCCTCCAGCCGGAAGATGTCGGCAAGCCCCGCGCCGAAGTAACGGCCCCCCGAGTGGCGGAGCTGAACTCATACGTCCCCGTCACAGTGCACGAGGGTAATAATATCGCGGAGGACCTGGAGCAGCTGAAACGCTACCAGGCCGTCGTCCTCACCCTGACGCCTTTGAAGGACCAGCTGGCCATCGCCGACTTTTGCCATCAGAACGGCATCTACGTCACCGTCACGGACACCTTCGGTCTGTTTGGCTACCTCTTCAACGACTTTGGCAAGAACTTCACCGTGGGCGATGCGACGGGCGAAGAGGCTGTGGGTGGCATTGTGGCTGGCATTGATGAGACCGGTCTAGTTTCGGCGCTAGACGAGACTCGCCATGGTCTGGAAGACGGCGATTTTGTGACTTTCTCCGAGGTCAAGGGGATGGAGGGTCTGAACGACAGCGCGCCCCGCAAGGTCACCGTCAAGGGCCCTTATACCTTCTCTATCGGAGACGTCTCTGGCCTTGGAACGTACCAGAGTGGCGGTCTCTTCACGCAGGTCAAGATGCCCAAGTTTGTAGACTTCCAGCCGCTTAGCGAGCAGTTGAAGAAGCCAGAGCTCGTGATGTCCGATTTCGCCAAGTTCGATCGGCCCCAGCAGATGCATATCGGTGTCCAGGCTCTTCATAAGTTCGCCGAGAACCATGATGGCCAGCTTCCTCGCCCCCACAATGAGAGCGACGCCCAGGATGTGCTCAAGATCGCGAATGATCTCGCCTCGGGCGAAGAGGACAAGGTGGAGTTGGACGAGAAGATTATCAAGGAGCTCAGTTACCAAGCTCGTGGTGATCTCAATCCTCTCGCTGCTCTGTTCGGCGGTATTGCAGCCCAGGAAGTCCTGAAAGCGGTGTCTGGGAAATTCAGCCCTGTCAAGCAGTGGCTCTATTTTGATTCCCTGGAGTCTCTTCCCTCCTCTACGGCCCGTTCTGAGGAGAGCTGCAAGCCTCTTGGAAGCCGCTACGACGGCCAGATCGCTGTGTTTGGCAAGGAATTCCAGGATAAGATTGCCAACGTCAAGCAGTTCCTCGTTGGTGCTGGAGCCATTGGTTGTGAAACCTTGAAGAACTGGGCCATGATGGGCCTGGGAACTGGCCCCGAGGGAAAGATCTTCATCACCGATATGGACCAGATTGAGAAGAGCAACCTCAACCGCCAGTTTCTCTTCCGTACCAAGGATGTTGGGCGACTCAAGAGCGAGTGTGCGACCACAGCAATTCAAGCAATGAATCCGGAGCTGCAGGGCAAGATCGTCGCGCTCCGCGACCGGGTGGGACCAGACACCGAACACGTTTTCGACGAGAAATTCTGGGAAGGCTTGGACGGGGTCACCAATGCGTTGGACAATGTTGATGCGAGAACCTACGTCGATCGACGCTGCGTCTTTTTCCGAAAGCCCTTGCTCGAGAGCGGCACCCTTGGCACTAAGGGCAATACCCAGGTCATCCTTCCGCATATCACCGAGTCCTACTCGAGCTCCCAGGATCCTCCTGAGAAGACGTTCCCGATGTGCACGCTCAAAAGCTTTCCCAACCGCATCGAGCACACCATTGCCTGGGCCCGGGATCTTTTCCAGACGTACTTCGTTGGTCCCCCGGAGGCGGTCAACATGTACCTATCCCAGCCGAACTATATTGAGCAAACGCTCAAGCAGGCTGGCAATGAGAAGCAGACCCTGGAGCACCTGCGCGATTTCCTGGTGACGGATAAGCCCTTGACGTTCGACGATTGCATCGTGTGGGCCCGTACTCAATTCGAGAATCAATACAACAACGCCATCCAACAATTGCTCTACAACTTCCCCAAGGACTCCACGACCTCTTCGGGCCAACCTTTCTGGTCTGGCCCTAAGCGGGCTCCGACGCCGCTCAAGTTCGACAGCACCAACCCCACCCACCTTGGGTTCATTATCGCGGGCGCGAACCTGCACGCGTTCAACTACGGTATTAAGAGCCCTAATGCCGACAAGGAGTACTACCGCAAGGTCGTCGACAACATCATCGTCCCGGAGTTCACGCCCAAGTCTGGGATTAAGATCCAGGCTGACGAGAACGAGGCCGACCCGAATGCCCAGCAATCGGGGTCGTCTTTCGATGATGGCAACGAGATCCAGAATCTGGTTGAGTCTCTGCCGTCACCCAAATCCCTTGCCGGCTTCCGCTTGAGCCCGGTGGAGTTCGAGAAGGACGATGATACCAATCACCACATCGACTTCATCACGGCCGCCAGCAATCTCCGTGCCGACAACTACGAAATTCCCCAGGCCGACCGCCACCGGACCAAGTTCATCGCTGGCAAGATCATCCCTGCGATTGCCACCGCCACTGCCTTGGTGACCGGATTGGTTGCATTGGAGCTGTACAAGATCATCGACGGCAAGGATGACATTGAACAGTACAAGAACGGGTTCGTCAACCTTGCCCTCCCCTTCCTGGGCTTCAGCGAGCCTATCGCCAGCCCCAAGGGCAAATACATGGGTAAGAATGGTGAAGTCACGGTGGACAAGATCTGGGACCGTTTCGAGGTGGCGGACATCCCGCTCAAGGACTTCATCCAGCACTTTGCGGACCTGGGCCTGGACATCAGCATGGTGAGCTCGGGAGTCAGCCTGTTGTATGCCAGCTTCTACCCGCCGTCGAAGCTGAAGGACCGCCTTCCTATGCCGTAAGTTGCGCCATAATTCCGTGTGACTATGTCCGATTGACTAACTGCTGTACAGGATGAGCAAGCTGGTGGAGCACATCAGCAAGAAGCCCGTTCCGGATCACCAGAAGAACGTCATCTTCGAGGTGACGGCCGAGGACCAGAATGAGGAGGATGTGGAGATTCCGTACGTGATGGTGACTCTTCAGAAGTAAGCGATTGGCTACGGTATAAAAATATAAACTATGCCTTTTGAGTATGAGTTGTATCTATTGGAACTCGATTAGAAATGATCACATGGAAGCAATGCTAGTCTATCTGTCCCGCTTGAATCCTGTTGGATAATGAGCGTAGAACCCACTAGAGACCATGTTGATAAGATTTGTAAGTGCTTGTCAAGCTTTGTCAGATCTGAATACAAGATCGGTCAGCAGAAAATCGTCCCAAAACGTCATCGCCCTGGGATCGCTCCCCGCACCAAACCAACGACCCCAAACCTATTTAATCAGTTATATCACCATCGCCATTCCTGCTCGATTTTTCCTCTCTCATGTTCTCCTTCCTCCGCCAAACTCACCGCATCACCCAGCGCATCGCATCAGCTAGAGTCATCGCGCCCGCGCCAATCTACAGACCCTCATCAACCTCCGTAATCTCCGCACTTCCAACACGCACCATGGCCGTACGTAACTCCCCCTCCCCCAATTCAAATAACACCCCTCAACTAAGACCCATAAATCCAGACCAACACCGCAAACAAAATAACCAACTGGGTCAACCCCAACGACAAATCCGGCGAGTTCAAGCGCCAGGAGTCATCCTTCCGGAACTGGATCTCCAACGAACCAGGCGCGGAGTTCCCCCCTGAGAAGGGCAGATATCATCTTTATGTTTCGTATGCGTGTCCGTGGGGTGAGTTCTTCTTTTTTTGGGTTTCTTCGCTTTATAGCTTGGACTTTTGCTGGCTGTGGAGTAGACTTGGCTAATTGAGAACTATAGCTCATCGCACTTTAATCACCCGCAAGCTGAAGGGACTGGAGGATATCATCTCGTATACGTCCGTGCATTGGCATCTGGGAGAGGGAGGTGAGTTTCTCATTAAACTCTTGTGCATTATGCATTCTGCATACATACGCACACATGGCTTCATGTCAAGAAACTAACAACAGCAGGATGGCGATTCGCAACACAGGACGAAGCAGTTCCTAGTGACAACTTCACCTCAGACCCGCTGCATCCGCAATTCACCCATCTCCGCGAGATTTACTTCGCCGATGAGCCTAACTATAGTGGCCGATATACGGTCCCTTTGCTGTATGATAAGAAGGCGCAGAAGATTGTGAGCAATGAGGTATGCTCCCCCCTCTTCCACACCTCCACAATCGATATAGGCGGACATATAAGAGAGAGAGAGAGAGAGAGAGAGAGACATACAGAAAGTATAAGAAAGAGAGATAGAAACAACATCTAACAAACAAAACCAGAGCTCCGAAATAATCCGCATGCTCTACACCACCTTCGACGACCTCCTCCCCCCATCCTTCCAGAAAATCTCCCTCTTCCCCGAACCCCTCCAAGAATCCATCGACTCCGCCAACTCCTGGATCTACCCAACAATCAACAACGGGGTGTACCGCTCAGGCTTCGCCACCACGCAAGAAGCCTACACCAAAGCCGTAACCGAGCTCTTCACCAGCCTCGACAAAGTCGAATCCCACCTCTCCTCCACCCCCGGCCCGTACTACTTCGGCGCAAACATAACAGAGGCAGACATCCGACTCTTCACGACCATCATCCGCTTCGACCCCGTCTATGTGCAGCACTTTAAGTGTAACGTGCGCGATATCCGCAGCGGCTACCCGGCGCTGCATCGCTGGATGAGGCGGCTTTATTGGGAGGTTCCTGCTTTTGGGGAGACTACTAAGTTTGATCATATTAAGTTTCATTATACGCGCAGTCATAGCCATATTAATCCTTATGGGATTACGCCTGCTGGGCCTGTGCCGAATGTTTTGCCGTTGGGGGAGGAGGTTACTGCTGTTGGGGCGAAGTAGGTTGTTGACTATTTGGGGGGGAAGGGGGGGAAATTTGTATAGAGTTTGCACGGGATAGGTTCAGTTTAGGTATAAGAGGTGGTAACTGCGTATGCTATCAATTTCCATATAGTATGTCTATACTATGTAGGTACTACTTCTATATCATAATATCTCCCCATTTTATTCAAACAAGGCAGTAATGCCAATATATGTCTCTAAATACACTCCCCAAAAGATGAAGGGAAAAAAGTAAACAATAATAATAATAGTATGTGGGCTCTGTGTATTCCACAGATCAACCAGGGGAATCCAGTGTACAACGAGATGGTAGCAAAAAGAATATGATGAAATGGAAAGGAAAAGAAAATAAAAAAGAAAAACTCCAATATGCTTTGCCGCACGACGCCTTGCCATGCGAGGGTGGGTGGGTGTGTATGTTTGTGTGACAGGTATGCAAACAGTTGTTTAGTGGCCGTTCGATCTGCGCGCGTTTTCCCCGAAACAATGGCCTGGTTTTGTAACGGTAGACGGCCCGACAGGATGCAGGAGGATATGTATGGGTGGGAGCGCTGGGCTGGCTGGCTGCGACGCGGGGGGTGATGAGGTTGCGTGGTTAGAGCCATGCAAAGCATACGGTGCCATAAGTCTGTTATTGGCTGTAGGGTATCTTGAAAAGGTCTAAAGATCAAGCAAAACGAGACGGTAATCGAGGATATATGACGGCGGGAGTGGGTGAGCGGCCCCGGCGCAGTTAGCCCTTTGGTTAACTTATTTCAGGCCGAGCATGCGTTTCGCGTTTTCGTAGACGACGTAACTGATGGAAACCGCGGGAGCGACCTTGAGAAGGTTTGGCGTCAGGCCCTTGTAGAAGCCCCGGAAGCCTTCGGTCTGGATCGTTCTGCGCGCGACATCGCCTATCCCGGAGTAGGTGGCGGGGTGGAGAATGGTGCCCTGCGCCTGGAGTCTTGTTCGGAGGACATTCAGCGGGTAGACGACGGATGCGCTCAGACCTCCGCTCAGTGCACCGATCCCGCCGGTCGTGAAGTTGTTTAGGGGAACGTCGTCCTCGTGGCAGTGGTGGAGGCGAGCTTTGCGCGCGATCAAGGTGCGCTTGAGGTATTCGAAGGTAGACAGGTCGATGGCCGCGTAGGGGAACATGCCCGTTATCCCTAGCGGCAGGCCGCGGAAGAAACCGAAGAGACCGTTCTTATTCCACACCTTTCGAAAGGTGGCGGCGATCAACTTGTTGCCCTTCGGGCCTCCTACAACGGTTTCACACTGCATGCGGCTGGGGGATTGTGAGTTTCGATGCCCATCTCCGGAGGAGTCCAGGTCACTTACAACTTCAACGTGTCGAGCGGATAAACGAAACATCTACCATGTCTGTCAGAGAAGATCCAATACCAACGGCGGGAAATCAACACATACTGGGCAACCATTCCGCCGAAGCCTCCAGAGAGAAACTGGGAGACCGGTGACAGTTTCCTCGGGTCATGATGACCTTCCATGCGAGCAAATGCACGTTTCGCAGACTATCCCACGTTAGTTCCTTGATACTCGAAACGTAAACTAGCAAGCTGACCTCGTAGGCTCCGAATTTGATGGCCGATTCGGGCATGACCTTCACCACATTCAATCCATTGCCTGCAAAAGTTAGCGCACGTCCAGATGGACGGGCGGTTCAGACAAACCTGCAAACAGACTCCGCACCCCTCCGGCCCGCCACAACTCCTTGACAGCATCGGTCAACGTCCGTGATGCTCTCCCCGCGGCTTCCAGCGGCGCACCATCCTTGGCGGCGCTAACGGCGGACGACTGGATGCCGGTCTGGGCGATCAGATAGACCTTGAGGCGATCCAAAGGGGCCGTCGCCGTTCTCGAAACGACGCCCGCAATCCCACCCGCAATGAAATAACCTAATTGAGGAGTGTTCTCGGTCAACTTCTGTTCATAATATCGAAAGGACATCCACATGGCGACACGCCTTGGTATGGGTAGCCACTCCAATTCCGAGTCACCATCTAAGGATACAAAATCATCATGGCCGGAGCCCGGGGCTTCTGCGTGGGCGGACGGGATGAGGGCTGCCAACGCAGGCACCGGGATATTGTACAAAAAGCTTTTGATGGCCAAGAGGATACGTTTAGGAAACGAGTGGTCTGTACCTAAACCCTGTAGATCGTTGATGTGGACGTCTCCTTCCGGGTTTAGATTTCCCGTGGCCGTGTAGTATGAGAGAATGGCGTGCAGGTTGGAGGAATAGGCGGGCAGGAAGAGCAGGAAATCCCTAGGAGCGGCACCGTCAGTCATGAACCATGGTCAGAGGGGACCTCATCTGACGACCCGTCTGACCAGCGCAGGGGACGACATACCTCCATTCCTCGTAGGAAATGACCCCATCCTTATTCGTGTCGACGTCGCTGAAGAAGGCTTCCAGCTTGGCGCTCGAGACGGTCACCTCGGAGTTTGAAAAGGCGGATTTGAGCTCGTTCTTATCGATTTCCCCGTTCCGGTTCCGATCGATATTCTGGAAAAGCTGCGACAAGCCGTATTCGGTATGGTCGACGAAGGCACGAAATTCTAGGCGATCATTAGTTTGGCCCGAAGAAGCCAGCATGGGGGGAGCCAGCCCACTTGACGATCAGAGGTCCAGCACACGCGATCTTACCAGAATAATCAATAAACCCATCCCCATTTGTATCGACCGCATGCAAGACATTCCCCAGCATACTATCCGCATTTTTGAGCGCTAAAGTGACGAATGTAAACCCGGTCAGTTGACAGCACCATCACCACGGGATCGGGTCACGGATGGAGAAGAGGGGAAGGGGGGGGTGGGATGAGAGGGGGTGAGGGGAAAGGCCTTTTCCAACTCACGATGATCAATTTTCTTTAAACCCTTCTTGAGACCATTGAGATCCAGACGGCCACTTTTGGAAACGCCGAGACTCTCCCAAAGATCCGCGATCCTGCGGTCACGCTCGTCTGGGGATTCCGAAATTACCATGATCGCGAATGAAAGGGATTATCGGGAACCCGGCATTATTTGACAAGACTGGGTATCACACGGAAGATGTGCGATCAGAGACCGACTCTGTCACGACAGGGACCGGTGAGAGGAGGATAATAAGGAGAGGAGATGGTGATATTGGTGGTTGTACATCGAATAATTTGTTCCGGTCGGGATGAAATTCTCAAAGCAGCGGAAGTTCGGACATGGCAGTTTGGCAGTAGTGGAGGCGGGCGGGTATAAGATAGTAATAAAAAATAAAAAATAATAAAAAATAATAGGTAGGACACTAATGAAGGACGATAATGGGGTGGATCAGCAGCCGCGAGAAAGGCCTATAGAAAAGGCTGCGAGTGAGAAATCCACGCGCCATGATTTGCTTTTCTATTACGACATGTTCGGAAGAAATCTCGGTCCTGACCAAAGGGCCAAGCCCTACTAGCCTGTTTGGGTTTTGATAGATAACTGCGATCACTTCAGTTGATAAGGAATGCAATAGATACCTACAAGCAGGTTGGGAGGACCGATCGAACGATGCAGAGAATGACTGTGAAGGACTGCGTCTACTTGCGAAATAGTTGCAAGACTACAAAGATCAAAACTTGAAGAATCAAAACAACAATTTAGGTAGAAAAAAACACGGAAATCAGCTAATATTTCACAATTTCGCAGTATCATACTCCCTGGTAGCCCTTTACTTAAAGTAGAGACCCCCAAGCGCATGATGAACCCCTTGTATTGTCAGTATCAAACCAGTACTACCTACCTAGTCATCGGAATACAGTTCTCGCATCTCCTTCGTGATCTCAGCATCTGTGTGGGCATACTCGGCGTCAATCCAAGAATCCCACTCCCAATCGATCCAGTCCGCAAATAGGCCGGGCCGGTCATTAGCTTCTTTCCATCGCAGCAACGGTGAGATGTATCCTCCCACAGTAGAGTTCATCTCTGACGCAGCGGGAGGAACTCGGCTCTGGCCAAAAAAAGTAGCGGCTAGGTCGACAAACATGACCCGAGGCTGGTCGCTAGTCGGCGATGTCAAGGTGATTTTCCGCGGCTCAATACCCATGATCGACACGTTCTTCTCGTGGAGCTCGCTTTCGAGGTCCACGATCGACCTCATCAGGTCTTGACGGAGAGACTGGTCAAAGTACTCCGGATTGGCATCTTCCATGATGAGGCCTGGGATATGCTCGATCAAAATCATCCGGACGGTCCGCGTGTGTCCTCCATCCACGGGTAGAGTCAACGAGTAGGATCCGTGGTATCTCGGTATCCGGTGACCTTGCAGATAGCGAAGAATCGCATATGCTTTTACCTCGTGGGTGTAGTCCCAGTCCAGGCAGACGAAAGGGTCGAGAGCCCCCGCCTCGTCATCGTAGTAAAGCGGGTCGTACAGCTTTGCAACGAGCTTCGTGCCCTTCGGGGGAAGCGATTGCGATGTCGTTTCTAGCAACCGGACCGTGAAGACCTGGGCCTCGTGCTTATCGCCTGCGTCTAAAAGATCCATGATCTGCAGGCTGACGGAGTCGTCCCCGTCTCTGCCAGGCGCTGGGGGTAGCTTCACACATTGCATGACTGGGCTCAGCAGTTGTCTTTCCTGCCAGTCGCTTTCCTTGAGGAAGCAATCGTTGAATTCTGCCGGCGTCGGAGCCGGAGCAATGTGAGACTTGACTTGGAATCTCCAGTCGGGCACATATGGCACCGGAGGCTTTGAGCGGTTCGGGCGACGTCCAAAAGAAGCCATGGCTGCTGTCAGTGGAAATGCTGGCTTGGGGAGGAGGGGATAGGGGAGGATAGGACGGCACAAAGGGAGGTTGAGTCGTGGCAGGTTTATTTTGCCCAGCGGGATTTCGGCTTCATCGTCAACATTTCATCATCGGCGGTGCCTTGTGAGTATGGTTTTGAGGGGTCGCGCTGTAGATTCCCGTTCTTGCTTCGAGGTTCTCCTCTCTTCCCGTGCCCTTTTACCCTTTACCCAGAAAGTCTATACATGGAACTAACCTGGTACGAAGTAGGTCATTATAGCATCATGATCTTCCATCACAACCGTGTTCTTATACAGATACAGCGTCCAAGAGAGCTAACAGCTCAAACAAACTCTTCTTTCCCCCTAGCATGCAGAGAGGTCAAAACAATCAAACTAAATGCATAAAAAAGTTAGTCAGAATACCGGTAGTTACACACATGTGTATCTATAACACAACATTAGAAGATAATGAGTGCAGAAAGGGGTTCACCTACCTTAGGTAGGTCTAAGGGAGGTGGGAACTACATGCTTTAGCTCAGATGTACATCAGCCGCTGTTGACATACCTAAATAGACAGGCACCAGCTAAGGAAGCATGTATAGACTATACACCACCTCATGCATACCATGAACACATCTAGTAACACAGCACGATCACACTATCTACCTACCTACCTATCTAGGTAAATACCCATCTACAATCCATCTATCCATCTACCCCTGGAGAGCTCCCTCCCTCCCCACTTTCTAGTGGGAACTACATAGCTACCCCATATTTAGTGTCCGGTAGTTATTATTTAGCGCAATGGGTCATGGACTCACTCATGCCAGGGGCTGGACTATTTGCTTGTTTTCCATTTCATCTCCTTGGTATTATTATTATTATGACTTGTTTGGACGTGTTTCCATCTCCCTTGCTAGGTAGGTACCTAGATAGGTAGGTAGGAATGGGGCCGCTAAGGTACCTACAGAAGGCGGAAAGGGTTGGATACTACGAGCAAGGCAAGTATCTACGGGTGTATGTAGGAGGCATTTTCATTATTATGATGGATAGGGGAAATCTACCTGTCTTACAGTATTAGTCAGTATCATGCTCTGGATTGTTTAGGACATGTCTGGTGAGATCAGATCAGGTGTTGTGCCAAAGGAGTATAGTTGTAGCAGGAACATACGTTTCGCTCGTGCTGTTGCCGGTGCCCCTTGTCTGGGATACCGACAGGCGCCTACTCCCTAGGCTTGTTTCATCGGGAGACCCACGGCCTGACAGGAGGGTCATTAGTTGACTGGATGATATTCATTAATTGGCAATGCAGTTCTGGTCAATTTCTATATTTATAATGTTGGTTGGAGTGATTACTACGGAGTCATCCGTAATCTTTTCCCAGATGAAAGAATTGAGACTGGTACGACCATGGCGCCTGGAGTGCAGCCGGCCCCGCACTTTGTCAGAAGGATCGGAATTATGATATCCAACCCCCTGATGACATGTCTCATTGGTCATTGCCCAGTTTTTTTTTCAGTATCAGACAGAAGGGACCTTGATTCCTCTCACCCACCCCTCCAAAACACCAATCGTTGAAATGATTTGACATCTCTGTCTCAGTTAGTCTACCTGCAGGGATGGAATCCACCCAAAGGGGCGGTGAGCCACCAACTCCAGGAACGTGAATGCCACCACCTGGATAAACCTTCAGAGGGTGAGCTAACGGGCAAGGTCCATGTGTCTTACTCCAGCCTGTTTGGTCGCGCATCATGCAGCTAGCACGGTCGACGCACTGACTTTCCCTGGCCCGGCTGACGCCAAGGAGAGAGGAGGAGGGGGGTGGTGGCGCCCACGCTCTGGGCAGAGCTCTGGCCCTATGGTCAGTTCAGAATATACTATTCGTGTCTCCCCGGAGCCGCCGCCCATTTTCCTCAAACTTCCCGTCCTCGGCCGTCATTGCAGGCCAGCCTCTCAGATGCCGGTGTTCCCATGCTGGGATTGGGGGGCTTGGGCCCAAGAACGGCGTCAGTTTCTGGCTAGCGGGCGGCAGATCCATATTGATTTGATCAGTACCTTTCGAGGTGGAGGGAGGGAGAGGGGCGCAGGCGCTATCATCCCTCCCCATTCCATGAATACGTAGTAGTGACTCCGTGGCCCGTCCGGATGAGACACTAGTCCCTAATTCTTCAACCTGTTCCAAGATGGAGACGACGCAGATCGGGTGTCGAAAACCGTCGAAGTCAGGCCGAATCCCACGGCCATCCATCGATCAATAACGATCATGGTCGGTTATCGAATTGGTTGAAAGGAGACGAAAGACCCGCTTGGCTGCCTGCTGATCAGGACCTAGGGCTGGGATGAAAATTACCAGGTTCCGATGGAATTTCGAAATTTGGACTGAATTGTAAACGGGTATTGAAATGGGATAGGGTAACTTTGGGGATTGGGCTGGGCTCCGTCCAGTCCAGCTCTTGGGGGCTGCATGTATCATCCCACAGATCACGTGGTGGTCAGTGTCAGAGTTTGATGAAATGAAACAGACCGTATTCAAATTACACGGACTCGTACGGAACGGATCAGCGTGGTACCCGTTCCAAGGGGACAATAAATGAAATCAATGACTGGCTTGGCAATTCATTTGCTGCCTCTGTGGCCCCGGTGGAGCCATGAGTTGGAGATGTTTGCCAACGCATGCCTGTCTTCGGAAGGTGGAAAGGTCAACATTCCCACCTTGATTTCCATGATGGATTCGATACCCGCTGGTCACTATTATTATCAACCTCTCCAACTGATACCAGCCGAGAGAAAAGAGTGGAACAGCATCGCATCGCATCGCATTTCCACCTCAGTCCTTACCTGAGGGCACACCATGCTGGTTGACAGCAGATGGTTACACGTCCCATCGTCGTCAACCTTTGCATGCCCCCCGATCCACGATCTTCCCCGGTTCTGCCTCATTCAACACCTGCCGATCCACTTATCCTGCAGTGGTTAGCTCGGTATCATGCAGGAAGGTATTATTATCTGGCTGGCCCTTGCCAGGTCCGACGGCTGTACGGAGTCTACGGACCACCATACCAGTCCACCGGCGGTAGTGACCGTACGGGGTCGGACATGTATTCCCACCACATTGGAGGGACCAGGTCCATGTCGAAGCATCTCAAAGCTGGGATCGGCCGTCAGCCACTCTGTACGAGATCAGAAATGGTTCCAAAAAGAGACTTGCCCTGAAACAGGACTAGTGGAAATTTTCCAACGTCACAGTGGCTCCACCCGAAATGACGATGATTGGGACAAGGAAAAGTGGCTGCAGGAGATCCACTTTCCAGACCGATGAAGAAAGGCGATTGGAGATCAGGAGTAATGACTCGCCACCAAGCAAGCCAAGAACAGAACTCTTGTTGGTGGTTTGAACTGCCCTAAAACTTGTGCGTGACCTGATTACCATACTAGTGCCGAGTCTCGGAACCTTGGGTTGACCCTTTGGTGATGATTGATAGGGTAACATTACCAATTCTTACTCTATAAGTCAAGTAGAAATTGAAAAACTTACTGAAAAAAGGAGGGAGTGTTCTGTGTATGGTAATCCATGGTATGGACATTCTTTTTTAATGTTTTTTTTTTCCCTTTTTCTTGGATTGTTATTATCAATTTATGCTCCGCCCCAGTCAAATAACCGTGTCTGCACCAAAAAAAGCCCCTCTCGCTCACTTGCCTCCCCCGTTCACTCTTCCTATTTTTCACCTCTCCTTGTCCCGCCAAAGCCGCCCCATCCCATCTTATCCCATTCCACATCCCACACAACATTTCGCATTCTTCTTCTTCCCTTTCGTCCTCCATTTTCTTCTCCCCCCATCTACTTTGTTCGATATTATTTTTTATCTCGTATTTATCTTTCTCGCATTCTTTGTTTGGACGTGATTGATTTGGATCTTCCATCCTGTTGATTCTTGTTTTTCAAAGTCCTTTGCCTCCTTGTTCTCGGGATCCCCCAGCGAGCTGGTCCGAGTTCGTTCTTTTCGATCTATCCATCAATCACAACTACAACGACAACCACCAATACCCTTCACCATGTCTGCTTTCTTCTATGGCCAGCAGCATCAGCAACATCCGCACCATGGCGCCGCCACTCACGCTCATCCGAACGTCCACGGCCACGGCCACCTAGGGGGTCGTTCCCGACGGGCCCCCAAGATGGCCCCCCAGAATGCCCAGCGTCAGTTTCGTGGTGTCAAGAGCATGAGAGAGCTTGCTGAGGCCCCTGCGGTGACGGCCTTCCGTGCGAGATTCGAAGCCGGTCGGTCTTTTGATCTGGATGATGACCTGGAGTTCTGTCCGGGTCTCCTGACTGAGGACGATGTACGTTGCCCACTCACTTTTGAAAAGAGATCCCGAACCCTTCGACTCGTAGATCCTCCCGTGCCAGACGCTTAACCCAAACTCAATATCTTCCTCGCTAATATGAACACCGCTCAGCTCCACTCCATTCACTCGGCGTCTTCCGATCGATCGTCGCTTTCCAGTGGTTCCCCCGACACCTCGCCTCTCCAGCATCAGATTCAGCCCGTTCAGCAGGTCACCCCTTCGATCTCCCTGTCGCCTGCGTCCAACAACGCCTATGTCCATGCTGCGGTCGGGAATCTCGGTCACGCCGGCTTCCAACAGCCTTCTGCTGCAGCTCGCACCCGCAAGGTCATCCCCATCGTTAACCCCCAAACCGGGATGACCTTGACTAGCCCGCCGACGTCCATGTCCCCGGCTGCCCTGCAGAATGTGCACCGCCGGTGGTAATGACCACCTACGGCCAGTTGCCATTCCATCGGCAGGTTTTCCGCTCATGGCAGCGTTCGCCATTTCGTCCATTTTCTACATCATCGGGCTTCCTAACCGCGGGTCATAATCATCCTTCGCTCTACTTCCTTCTCCTTTTGTTCTTTCGACTTATCGACTTACTTTTGACGACCATCGCATCCTCTTTTATTACGACTGACAACCCTTTCTTCTTGACGAATCGCCAAATGTCGGATCATTCAGTGATATTCTGTATATAACTACCTTCACCGATGACGACCTTTAGCACTTACATCTAGAGTGATGCTTTCGACTTCCTGCGAGCGACGGCGCCTGCTACTTCGATTTTTGCATTCTTCCACCTGTTCAACGATACCTCTCTCCTTGTTGTCTTTCGGTTAGGGAAAATCCATATCTTTCTGCCCTCGTGGATTGGTCACGATGATGTATAGAAAGCGCGGCGACTTGCCATCGGTGTGCGCATCTATTGTTCGGAGTTGCTTTTTTTTGGTGTGTTTGGACGACTGGCCGATGACTCGGCAGTTTTCTCTTTTTCGGATCTTTTGGGGTTAATCTTATGGGTGGGACGGGTTTTTCACGGTTTTAGGGATCTAGAAAGGTGGAAACGATATACGTGTGCATTGTTTGGGTATGTTGAATTCGGAGTGTTTGTTCTTTTATTCCTCTCGTTTTCTTCTTTTTTCCTTTGACTTCTATTCGCATCTGTTTCTTTAAATACCTTTTGTTTTCATTTCGTTCTTGTACATGGATTGAGGCTGGGTGGACATTCGATTCTCGGCAGGACAACAGCCTGTTGTGAAAGAAGAAGAAAAGGAAAAGTCCATGGATTGGATGTGGAGTTTTGCAGGGTCTGTTACCTGTTGGTTCTATTCTCTTGACTTCCGCGTTGATTCGATCGGATGTTCATATTTGTTTTGGGGACTCCCGGCGAGTGTTGATGCCGTGTATGATTTGATTATCTTTGTGATCTCTCTTTACCCTGTCTCTTTTGTCTGTATGGCTAGTCCTTTTACTCGAGCTTAATCGATGTCAACCTCATTCCACTATCTATCACATTCCATTTCATCCATTATCGATGTCCCAATACATAGTAATAGTAACTGGATAGGCCCAGGTAAATCATACGGCATCATAACAGAATAGTCGTTATACAGCATACCGAACATAACACCCCTTACTGACACCAATACGTATGCAAACCCAACACCAAGACTCAAGTCAGCAAGCAACCTTAAGTTCTGAATAAATGCAAACCTATCGCAAGGCACAGCACGCATCATGCCGAAGAAGCACAAGCATGAGGAAGTACAAGCACCCACCAGACCATCCTTATAACACGCAATCCGCTCGAAAACCAAGTTCACCCGTATATGATGTCATACCCGGTGCGTCCTCATCCGGTCATCTCCCTCTTCCCTTTCCCTCCCATCCGACCATTACTGACCCTTTTCATAAGTAACTATCCTCGAGATATAGGTTTCTATAAATTTGTTAAGTAGATGATCTCCTCTCACAGCACCCCATCCATCCATCCATTGAACTCCAGGGTAATGGTGAGCCAAGAAAGCGGCGAAAACCAACCTATGACGTCACGTCGACGTGGGCGAGCGGAGCGTCACTGTCTGGGTTTCTATCAACGAGGTCCGGGAAATCAGCTCAATGTGGTTGGGCCATGGGGTCTGGATTGCTGGGTCGAAGTTGTAATATAGTATTACCGAGGGTTTGAAGGATGGAGTTTAAATAGATGGTTGCTTCCCTGTAGTTTTTGTTGCTCCTTAACATCTTTCAACTATCGACGTCATTAAGTTACGACCTTTTACCTACTTATTACTTCCTGGTTATATATCTGGTGAGTTACTCGACCACCCACCACAAACACACACACACACATACCCAGTCAATTGAAACAATCAATCTAACCAACCCAGCACTTCCCTACCAATTCACAACTACCAATCCTATACAAACAATAAAATGTCCTTCCTCGCACCTACCGTCCGCGCATCTCTCCGCGCCCTCCGCCCCCAGCAAGGCTACGCCGTCCTCTCCTCCCCGCTGCACACAACCGCTGCTCGACCGGGCTTGAAAGAATCAGATCACAGTTAGTACCTTCCCTATCTATCTACCTCCAATTCCTCCATATCCCCCCTCCCCCCAATCAAAATTCTCAAATTAACAAGTTCTTTTTCAAAATAATTACAGACCGCGACAACCTCGACATCCACTACGAAGAAGAGAAAGAGGAAGGCCTCCAGCGCAAGAGAGAAGGAAAGGGGAAGTGGAAGGGTGAGCTGGCTAGTAACAGTGAGGCGTCGGTATGTTCATCTTTTTCCATCTTGAAAGGAAATAGAAGGGTTAGGACAAGCTAACGGATGATATCCACAGATCAAAGCAGACCGGGGCGATCTCGACTCAGAAGACATCACGACGTTGCAGGAGAAGACGAAGAAGGAGCTGCATAGTACTAAGGAGCAGAAGTAAAAGTGATTGTTAATGTTTCATTAATTCTTTTGCTCTCTTTTCTGTCTTTTTGGGTTTGCTCATTTTTTGTAAAATCGGGTTGTATATGATGGTGCTCTTTTTATTGGCTATTGGGTCTGTTCTTATTGATGATGCCCTGTATTCTACTTTGAAATTTTACTTCGATATAAATGATTATGATCCGGTGTAGGTAAAGATGGTAATATAATCTGTATAGATAATGGACAAATGTAGACTGTGCTGGAACAGCCGATCCCAACGCCGTACATCCTACGCCTAATTAACAGCGGCTTCGTCACAGGTGAAACAACGCCACGCGCCCCGAATTAAAAAATAAACCCCAACTCGTGAAAACATGGCAGAGTAAAGATCACTTCAACAAAACAATCAGAATAACCAGAACAATGATGAGTCCAATGATCGTCATCATACTCCAATTATCGCCAGCACTTCGCCGGATCTTGTCGAGTCGCCGCCGCGCCCCGTCCAGCCGGCCCTGGTGTCTGTCGACGTGGCCATCCACATCATCCAGCAGCGCAACGTGGCCCTCGAGCTCGTCCCCGATCTGGATGCTGAGCTGGTGCTGCCGCCCGATGGACTCGCCCAGGCGATCCAGCTGCTCGTCCTGGTCGCGCATCGTCTGCTCGTGGTGATCGTACACCTGCTGGTTGTCCATGTCAGAGGTATCCGCGCCGTGCGGCGACGGCGAGTCGCGATACGGCTGGAACAGGTTGTTGCGCCGGTTAATCTCTTCCTCCTCCGCGGCAGCCGAGTCCATGAATCGCACCGACTTGCCCGGTGGGTGCTGTGGGACGGGCTGTTTAAGGTCGGGAGACGAGCTCTGGACGAACTCCGACGGGTGTAGGTGGTCGTCGTCGCCGGTCGCGTTGCCGGGCGTCGAGTGCGCCGGCGACGACGATGACGACGCACCACCGTGGAACTGAGATGACAGATCGCGGAACTGCGACTGCAGGTGTGAAAGCTGGTCTTTCAGGTCGGCGGCCGCTTCTTCGTCATTGGCGGCTTTCAGCCGGGCCTGTTCTGCCTCCACGCTTTCGATCCCTTCCCGCATTGACTCTAGGGAGCGCGAGATCTCTCCATCTTGACTGTTGGGTTCGAGGCTCAGTGAGATCGCCCGTTGTCGCTCTAGTAGTGAGAGCTTGATGTGATCCGCGAGGAGGAATAATTGCGATGGATTGGTCATGGTCGAATGATCGGATGGAATGTGGGAGATCTTGAGATGGGGTTCAATAGCGAACGGAGGAGTTACACGGTTTCAGGCGAAGACGAACGAGAAGAGAAAGCTGATGGGAGGGGGTGGTTGTTGGCGCTAACGAAGGAGGCGATGCGGAGAACGGCTCACACCGTCGACCCGCTCGAACCGGATAGGTTGGTACAGAAGAACAAAGAGGGAGGGAGTCTAACGACGAGTCATTTGAGTAGAGGGATAGTACTCAGTGGGGAGGATGCAGGGAAGATGATAATAACTGGAGAGAACGAAGATCATTGATAAGGTGACCTTCCCAGTGGTCTGTTAAGGTAGCATTGGGGCCACTTGACTATGCAGGACTGACCGCCTTGCTGGATTGATCTGCCGCTTTCCGCCTCAGGATCCGATCATTTCCATCTGATTGACGGATTGTCTTTCCCCCCGCAATCTTCCTTCTTTCCGACCCCCTCAACTCACCCTTCGCTTCTCCAGTCCACTTCAGTCTTCCTCTTTCTCTTTGTCTTGGTTCTTTGCTAGAGTGCCCTCATCCGCCATTATCCGACCCCCTTTGCTCTATTCCCTCCCTGTACCGCTCATGGGCTGTCCCTCGGAGCGTTCCTCTCATTCTTGCTCTCTTTCGGCAACTCATCGGGCGACCCGCTTTTCCGTTATCGCGCCTTCTCTTCGGTTCATGGTCGAGAGGGGTTCGGAAGTCCTCATGCCATAAGTCGATTCGATTCGAACAGGAGATTGGAAGATCGTCTGAAATCTCGAAGAATCTCTCGCCATGGATCCGCCGAATGACAACGAAGTGGTCGACCTCCGATCTCTCGACTACGTCTCCCGCTATGATGACCACCTCATGTGTGCGATCTGCCATTGCCCTTTTATCCGTCCAATCCGACTACAGTGCGATCATGTCTTCTGCCAGAAGTGTCTGAACACCGCCATCACCAGTTTTGGGGGCATTCGCGACGATTTCACCTGTCCCTCCTGCCGAACTCCCACTAAAGGCGTCTACCTCAATGTCCCCCGATTATTGATCAACATGTGTGACGATATCCGTGTCAAGTGTCCTTGTGCGGCGGAGGGGTGCGAGGAAGTCATGCCGCGTGGCCATGTCCAGTCTCACGTTGATAAATACTGTAACTATAGGCTGGTGGACTGTCCCAATGACCAATGTAACCAGAAGACCCGCAAGATGGATTTACATCCCGAAAAGTGTATGCATGCGCTCCATACATGTCAACACTGTGGGGAGGATATCATGGAGAAGGACTACGAGGTATGCCATGTCCCTCCCGATTCTGACTTGATACATCCTGACGATCCATGCCACACAGGAACACGTACAAGAGTCATGCCCTAGTTTAGAAACAACGTGTCCGGACTGCCAGACGACCGTATTACAGCAGGAATTCCAGGAGCACGTGAAAGCCTGTCCCGAGATGATCCACCCGTGTGCAGCATCGAGATTTGGTTGTCCTGTCAAGGTCACACGGGCCGAACTGGCGGCGCACGAGCAGGGCTGTCCCCTCGTGATGATGGGACCTTATCTCGACGCCCAGAACTCTCGACTAGGTTCCCTTGAATCGACCGTCCGCCACCTCCAGCAGCGTAATGAGATCTACGAAGATGGGCTATCCAACATTCGATCGACGTTGTTCGAGTCGTCCCGGGGAATCCCCGAGCGGGACCCGAATTTGCCACAGGACTCGCTCAACGAGGGCAGGCTATCAGGCGCCCCGGAACAACCGGAAAACGATCAGTGGATAGACCTTCCCAATGTTTATTCCACCAATGCCAACACGTACCTCCTCTCGCTTCACGAATCTCTGCGGGAAGAGGTGGGACAACTGTCCCACGCCATTACCGACCTCGACGCCCGCGCCAGCATGGCAATCATGAACGAATGCCTTCGCATCAAGGAAGATATGGCTCACACAAATGCGGCCGTCAGCAGCATTCGCATGCAAGTGCAGTGGCTTATGAACCCTCGTCTGCACCAAGCCCAGCGGATGGCCGGTGCACGCAACAATAACAATAATGGTAACGGCAACGCCAACGACGGTGACGACACGGCGACCGCCGGCCCCAGCAACGCAGTGGGGCCGTCTCCGGGGCTGCTTCGGCCGCGGAGACTCAGTGATGGCGGCCGCGAGGGGACCAAACTCTAGACGGCGGCACATCGATGTGCAGGGCACGGCTGGTTCGACCTACGAATGATGACCACACTATGATAATAATTTACTGTTACAATAGAGATGTCCAAGGCTGGCCCGTGAGACTTTCCGGCCTTTTTCCCTTTATCTTGCTTTCTGAATCCTTGTGCAGTGTACCGTTAGTATAATGCATTTGTTTCTGGCTGGATCATAATCAATATCCATGAAACGACTGGTGTATATCAAGCAAGCTTGACTTCACTTTACTGAACTTCTTGTTTACTTACCCTCTGGCAGCTATATGTGTACACACTCTGCTTCACTGCAACCCTATTCTGTCGTATCATCTAGTAATCATACCTTGTCCACCTATCCATCAGTCAGATCGTACTTGAGTCCAATTGGCGTCGGGGAAGAGATATTTTGGACAGGATCCACTAGTGATTTACTGACGGTTTTTGTCACTTCAAGCGCTGACACCCTTGTTTGCAGTCCATCCACCCTGACGACACCAACATGTCTCGTCCAAAATTACCCAGTCGACTATGATGTGTATCACGTGGTATCCCGCATAAAATCAAATCGGCAATGTGCGAATATTCTGGTAATGTAGACCGACCTGGTCGCTCCTTCCCAAAAGGTCAACATGAAGCGAAGTATCGATGAAAGCTCCTCAACCCATGAGCTCGACAAACAAGCTAAATTGACCCACAGTCCTTCTTCTCTCACTCGCCTTCCTTTAACAGAGGAATATTTAGCACAGCTTAATATGGCAACAGGGTCTAACACCACGTTTCTTCCTCCCTCAGTAGCATCCGTATCCCGATCTCGATCCTCTGGTCCGGAGGAGCCGAGTGACTCCGCCTACCGCACTCGAACGCTTTTCCGTGCCGGGATTCTTGTGGATGTGGATGTGCCTGAAGAAGTACAACATCAAATCAATACCGTCCTTGGGACGCCCCCCGCGAATGCGTCCACCCTTGAACATTTAGCGTCAAAGCTCCAACGCGAGTCTATGGAGCTGACGGCGGTACAAGCTGGGGCGTCTGAATGGATGAGTCTTCTGCACGAGATCCTGAAAGACCTGAAATCCACAATGTTGATGGTCGTGCGAAATAGAGGTATAATATACCAGTAGGTCTAATGTTCCGGGCGCTGACACGGTATCTTCTAATAGAATGGCGACCCGACATTAAACCTCGAGTCCATCAGCCGCCAGTGTCCCGATCTTCAGTTCCCCGAAAGCGGCTATGCGATCAAACCGGAGCTCAAGGGCCGGAGAATCCCGGAAGCAATGTAGCCTCAGAGCATGCTTCTTTCGATCAGTCGGCACCACCCACAGATAGACTGGGTTCGATTGGGCCAGGGACAGCAACCCTATCGGTGCAATCTGAGCCAATGCTGGTTACTCCATTCAAGTTGAAGGATCCTCGTCCCGACATATCAGTGGGGATCTCAGATCAAAGGCTTGCAATTGCATTACAGTCCCGAAAGGTCAGAAATGGCAAATACCTGTTGGATGACCTTCAGGAGAAGCGCGAGCTTATCAGCGATCCCGGGTTGATCCCACTCAATTTACGCTTTCCGTTCTTCCTTGTCGAAGCAAAATCCGGTGCAACGGGCGGTAATCTCTACCAAGCACAGAATCAGGCAGCAGTAGGTGGTGCTTCGGCGATAGAGGTTCTCAAGGCGTTTTACCAAAAGTCTGAAGGGCGAAGACTATCAAATACGGCCTCCCCAGCTGTCGCAGGAACTATGTGCCAGCTGCTGACCTTCTCTGCAACCACCGAGGGGCCTATCTGCGAGCTCTGGGCTCACTTTTGGGATGAGGCCAACGACAGTCATTACATGGCCAACATTGACACATGGCGGACGACACGTCGTGATAAAGCATTCGATTTCGTTTCCAAGATCTCCACTATATTGAACTGGGGCTCGACGACATTTCATAACACAGTGGTTGAACATCTGACTCTGTTTGGTTTTGATGGGGCCAGCACCTCGGCTTGATACCCATGTTCGCCTTGGTGAGGGTCGTAGAATTCTTTTTTCTTGTCGGTGTCGCTTTCACTTTCTTTTTAATAGACTATTTCCTACCTTTAGATAGCAGGCCAAGTCGGTAAAGCAAACAAACATTGCCCCATACTGCTCCATACTGACTATGCCGCCAACTTCGCTAATTGCCATCAATGAACCAACGTGACGTAGCAGGCCGCCAAGCCCACCAGCCCCCTACAACTTTTTATGACCTGCATTTACGCTCTATTTGTGAGGTTTTTTTATTTCGGGGTAGAAACGACTAAAAAACGCGAGTCTATAACATTGGTTATGTAGTGGACACATATGGAATAGATAGAACGATTCTGCTGGGATGTGAAATTCTGGTTGATGGAAAACTTAAACAGTATGACAACCACCCACACATAATAATAATACACCTTATTCCACTTCACCGATTGCAGTGCCATATTTGCAAAATATCATATATTCTCTTTTGATGAGTAGTGCGATTTATTGTTAAGAGGGAAGGAGAAAGAAAAAAAAAAAAGATCAAGCCCAACGCGGGGGTCGAACCCGCAACCTTGAGATTAAGAGTCTCACGCTCTGCCGATTGAGCTAGCCAGGCAGTACTTGATGGAGGGTGATTCTTCTTAAGGATATATATAGACAAATTGAACCGCTTGAAGGAAGACAGGAAAGAAATATTAGTATCTGGTTACCGTTGGTACACATGTATGATATAGTGTACATAGTCTATAGTGTATATGATGATTTATAAATTTAAGACCAATTAAGCAGTAAATCTTAGTGTGCATGATCATCGTATAAAGTAGAGTGTGGTGACTATTGTATCACCCAGGTCCTAATCCGCTATCTATATATTTATTCTTGCCAAATGATTGTAGGCAACCAACTACCAGCAAGGATCTCTATGTAGCCAACAAACATTACATTCTCCCACATCTCGTCTGCCCCGACACCCCAAGCTCTCATACATGCTGCCTAGCAACAATATTCACCAAGCAAATCAACACTGGTTCGTTAAAATCGCTTGCGTTAGGTCCGTCTGTGCCTATTATCCAGAGCCCTAACTTTTGGTGCATTGACCCGCAGAAGCACAAAGCGAAAGCTACGAAAGGGCCCAAAGAACCCTCTGACATCGATTCGGCCTCAACTATCCGCCCCCATGCTCAGATGCCCCAGATGAAGACATCCTCGCTCAAGACTTATCTTGACGAGCTAAAGAGACCAACGGCGATGACGAATGCAAAGCCTGGTTAAGTAGAGCTTTTGACTCGAAGGTTGAACTGGCTGCCTTCGTCGCTGTGCGGCGGGAAGGAGGGGGAACTGGAAACTATGTTGGCATTCGTAAGGGCCCCTTCAACATGCGCTTCCGCTTCAGCTTCGACGATGGACGGCCGGATATCATCATTCGGTTTCCGAAGCCCGGACACACGGCGACCGCTTACAGGGACGAAAAAGTCATGAATGAGGTTGAGATCATGGATAACCTCCGCCAACACACCAATATCCCTATCCCTCGTGTTCACAGCTGGGGCCGAACTGCCGAGAGTCCACAACACCTTGGTCCATTTATCATCATGGATTATGTCGACGGTACGCTTTTATCGACCATCTTGAAACAACCCGATCAAGAAGACATGATTCTGAACCCGAACATCGACAGCACAACACTATACAGGATGTTTGATCAAATCGCCTATTATCTGTTCCAGCTTTCTCAACCGACATTTACTGGTATCGGGGCCATCTCGAAGGGCGGTGCTTCATGTGGTACATGACACTTTGCCAGAAGACTCCTAACGTACAACATGAACGAGTTAGCCACTGTCGCTGGTTACCCTGTTCAACAATTTCCAACCGCGTCGTTTGACCACGCAAGCGATTATCTGAGGTCGGTGGCAAACGAGCACCTGACCCATCTTTGGGCCCAGCGCAATCTTGCCGATGATGCTGAAATTGCTCAGCAGCGGTACATTGCCCGTCACCGGCCCGCGCAGCTGATTTCAAAGTACTACCCCGAGGATTGCGGGCTATCTATACCCTTCTGCGACGATATGCGACCCTCAAACATGCTTGTCGACCCAGAAACACTCCAGATCACTCCCGTTCTGGATTTCGAGTTCACGAATTCCATGCCAGCGGAATTCACGTATGACCCGCCTTGGTGGATGCTGCTCTCTGGGACGGAAGTGTGGCTTGAGCGCTGCGCGATGGATAAATTTGTGACTCTTTGCGAGTCTCGAATGGTGCAGTTCTTGCGAGCGTTAGAGCGAGTGGAAATTAAAAGGGCATCAGAGATCAAACAACCTCGTAGTGGACCGTTTCTCTCTACTAAGATGCGCGATTCACGGAGAACTAGGAGATTTTGGTTTGATTATGTGCGAGAAAAAGCTTCGACGTAGACACCATCTACTGGGCTGCATTGCATAATGGCGATGCCGGTGTGGGGGTTGAGTTGCTTGATGGTAAGGCGCGTGCAGAGGCGAAGCTATTTACGCAGACTAAGATGAAGCAGTTGAAGACATATAAGGAGGAGTGTACTGCTCGCTTTTCATCGGAGACATAGAGGATGTTTGAAAGGAATGGTATACCACTCGGCTACATAAGATACCATCCCTATCACCGCGAGTAGTTCGTTCTGCCACTGTGCCCTAGTACAGCACCCGGATGCCTTCTCTTCCTTTTCTACTAGGTGCGTAACAAACACAAGGCCCTGATAATGCCTTGATAGTCGACAGAAGGGTTAATCTAGGGGGTACCCGATTTGAGAGTGAAAATCCTAGTGTCTATCGCTATCTCTCCCCTTCGTCCCTTTCATTGTCATTTACCTCACGAGACAAGCCCCGGGCGCGATGTCGAACCCCTTCTTTACCACCTACTCCACGAAACTAGGTACTTTTTTGCGGAAGGGACTTGCGTCTGTCCCTATTATCCGCGAGCGTGTGGTGTGGTCCACAACATTTTTCAACGACAGCTGAAAATCTAGCACCCCTGTCGACCGAGGCGGCCTATATCTAAATGGGATGAGGGGTCAATCGGTGGCAAGTCCACATCCACCAGGGGGGCAATCACTCACGGGCAGCATTCATGGCGTTCGCCACTAACATGTTACAATAATTTAAGCTGCCAAGCATCCTGGGGTCACGATTTTTCATCGAGATCACTTCCACAGTCCGGAGTCGCCGATGAGATTGCCAAACCACGGAAGGCAATCCGACAGGACGTGGCACCATTAGGGATATCGCTAAGACTACTGCATGGGGCCTATCAACACAGGCGGCGTAGACCATGCAGCTCATGACGCGACTCGGGCGCGCCGCTAACAAGCTGCACGTCGTTCAGTGGATACCGTCATCTGTGAACAATCCGCCCTAACGGTCCGCCCGGATCCAACCAATATGCCTAGGCCCTGAAGACTTCCAGATTACGCGATCGGTCCACGCTAACATCACTCGAACTGGGGTAGATCTCCAGTGGACGGGACGGGACGAGAGCGGGGGCGCTGAAGCAATTGGAAAACCCAATCAATCACTTTCATATTTTGTTTGGCGAGCTTGAGCTAACAGACATGTCTCAAGTAGCTGCTTTATTGGACCTGGGGTCCGGTTGGGCTCGTTTATAGAATGAGTGCCTATGGCCGCAGCCCAGTCCAGACTCAAACTCAGCCAGCCACCCTGAGGGGTTGTTGTCCGGAAGACGACAAGATAGGGCATTTCTCGTCGATGATAGGTGAATGCAAGAGCACGAGATCTTGTACAAGGTGGGGAAAGTGAAATTAACCGCAGCAAGATATGCTTCGGGGCGTCCCGTTGATCTGCATGACTACGTAGACCCTCTGTAGAGGGTCAGAGTGTGGATACATTTTCCAATGAACAGGTCAATAACTGGCTCACACAGCCAATCTTACACAGCATCTGTGCGTCGGGCGACTGTGACGAGGCAATATAGTCATGCATGGACTGACGAAAGCAGCAGAGGAGGGAGAGGAAGTGCATTGTTGACTACTGATCATCATCATGCATATGCACTGCAACAATGCATGGCCGAATAGCTGAAATATCCATACACTATGCATGCCTGCGGAGAATCAAGATTCAAATTGAAATCACTGGGACAGGGACATCGATTGGTTACCTTCGCGCTGCAGTATGTGTCTACGCGTTCACCATTTCCCCCGTTTTCTCGAGGGAGAGTGGATGAGGCCCAGATAGCAACACGCCTGAAAAAGTGTTGCGGGAATATACACTTTCGAGGGAGGTCCAGTCTTTAGCCTGAATCAGTTCAATGGATGTCGATTCCCGGGTAGTTATATAAGGGGACATTGCCCATCCATTGACAAGTCCTGGACATCACTCAGATACTTCAATACAGCAAGAGCAAAACACTACCATGGATGCAACCTCCTCTTACCTTACGGCCCCACAGTATGGCTATGACTTTGTGCTATCGACCACACAGGCTAGCATCAATGCCAACCTTCTCCAATACCTCGACGAGTCCGATCAACCTGAGCAGTACATCTGTTACCTGGCCGATCCAACCACCGGCAATCCGGCGGAGCAGATCACTCTCGAAGATTTGATTGCCAAAAGTGGATTCAATCCTTTTGATATTCCGGATCAGACAGACACTACAGACGACGCCATTAAAGCATTGACTGCGCAACGATTTCTCGTTGGCATTCGGATCAGGATTGGCCTGCCACTGGATGTTGACTTCTCGAAGCTACCCCCGGTAGTCACACTGGGTGACGATGTGAAGCAGGTTCGCTTCAACATGCTATGCGCAGACTTTACCGTCATCCAGAACTCTCCATCCAACGGCTGGGGTGGGGGAGGGCGATGGGACGTCTGGAGTCAACCCGACGGCGACTTTTGGTCTGTCTCGACCAACGTGAACCTGAAGATTGCAGACCTGGACAACGAACTCGACACCCCGTACTTCCGGAAACACCCACAGGAAAAGCAAGCAATTCTGGATCAATTGAAGAATCTCTCGGGTAGCGCATTTAGTCTCCAGCAGCTGCTCTTTGACTTGGACAACGCCTCCCTGCAGAGCAACATCGGATTTGGCGGCATCGACCCGGCATCTAATGCCTACGTAATTCTCCAGAAAAGCTTCATCAACCTCTGGGCCGCGGCTGCAGCTGAAAAAGGACAGCCACTTGTCTCGGTTGTCGCTGTGAATCAGTCGACCGACCCAAGCCAGCTGCAGTTGACAGACTTTGAGCGTGCAATCAACCCACCTAGAGACAACAGTGGAAATGTCATCAGCTCGCCAACCCAGATCCAGGCTGATGCAAGCACCCTTGATCACCTCAGCGCTGTTAATCACAACACCTTGCCCCAGCCTTCCCCATTCCAGTGGAACTGGTTGCGGACTGACCAGGTCACGGACATTAGCGGTGTCGTCGCCATCAATCGGGGGACTTATGCCAATTTCCTCATGGAACAACTGGTCCCTGAGATCAGACAGACATGCCTCAAACCCGATGTCTATGTCTGGAATACATTTGGGGCGGGCCATTTCAAGATAGGCCTCAGCCCTGACAATAGTCCCCAAACAGCAAAAGTATCAGATTCTGGAAAAGACATCATACACATTGAATATTCCGCCGGCGATTATGACGATTCACACAAATGGTTAATGTTTTCTGGATGCAGCGTCACGTCTTCATACACCTGTGATGTGTCCGTGAACTCTGCTAGTGTCACTGTCAAGCAGCATCTGAAGATTTACACCTGGCTGAAATGGGATCAGACCGTTTCAGAGGCTAATGTGGTTGACAAGACTCTCACCGACGACTATGATTTGACTGTCACGCAAGATGGTGCTTTGAAGCTCGCTCACAGCGGGAATAAAACAGAAGACCACTCGCAGTCGGGCAGCCTGGACGGGTTTTCCAATTGGTTCGTTGATTTGAATAGTGTAATCGACGGTGTCAAAAGCTGGGCCAGCAACATCGTCACTATCTACGACAAGTCCATCGGCTTTGACAACTTACAGAGTTTTATCTTTCCCGGATCAAAAGTCTTCACCTACAAGAGTCCCGAGTTCTCCGAGCATGAGGACCTAGTGTGTCCAATCACCTATGTTGACACCAGTACCAGGCGTCTGGGTGCGAGAAATGGCAGGACACGCCCTCGTTCACAACAACTGCTGCAAGCCACAGCTTCAAGCGAGCCGTTTACTCTCACCGCGTCTACGGATCTAATCGAAAATTACCTCCAGGGTCGTTTCGTGTCGCCCACTGGCAAGTTCGAGGCGTTGCAGACCGCCGACGGCCATGGCCTTGTCTTTTCGACTGACAATGAAGGTGTCTTCCACGTCATTGAAGAGCAACTGCAAAGCACGGCTGGATGGACTGTAACCGACCTCTCGACATCTCTCATAGGAACACAATTTCCTGGGAAGACAGACGCCCAGGTGAGCACCTTCGATGTGGGCCAGAGTGTGGTGAACGGCAGTATTTCACTGGCAATGGCTGTTCGATCAGACAATACAGATACGCTCTTTGTGTCGCTGGGGAACTCCAACTCGAAGACAGATTGGATCCAGAATCCCAGCTGGACTCGGGTCCCATTCGACGCGGCAGGAAGCTCTTCCACCAGTACCACCATCCGGAGCATTTTCTTCGCCGAGGCCAGTGGCAGCAAAGACTATCTCATTGTGGACATTGACCGCTCTCCTACGTCTGCAACAAAAGAAATCGAGCGATACTATATCGACATGACAAAGGCCAATGGCCACTACTGGGTCAAGCACGACGTGCCAGTTGATATTTCCAGCGGAGACTATCAGAGCTGCATTGGGCGAGTCAAGAAGGGTCGTGTCGACGGAGTGTACACATCTGGTCAAATCGAAGGATCCCCCCAGTTGGTCTACGTACCCATCGTCAACGTTTACGGAGACACAGCTCCAGCTCCCCGGCGGTTACAGCTGCCGAGCGGCGCCGTGCCGTCTGCCATAGCATCCGCTCGAAACGGCCCTGATGCCGCAGCAGACCTGCGGACCACGACAGACCTCTACGTGACCAGCGAGTCAAAGCTGTACTGGTTTGCAGCCGACCAGCAGAAAGATGGTAGCTCCGGCACTCTGCTACTGGAGGACAATGTCTTCTCCCAAACGACGACCCTGATCACCACGACGCACGACGGCGTCACAACCATCTGGGGCAAGAACGGAAATAACCAAGTTTACTACCTCTCGTGCCCAACCAGCCAGATTGCGCTTCCGGGCTCGTGGAGCGTTCCAGTTCCCCTTCTCACCGGCATCGAACACCTTTCCGCGTATGTCAACCGCGTTGATGGCGGCAAGACGGTGTTTGCATCGGGCGGGAACGATCTCTTCAAGATCGAACAAGCCAGTCTCACAGGCTCGAAATTGTGGAAGCCCCAGAAGATCTATCTTGCCGCACACCCGGAACAGAAGGCGATTCCCTTCAAGTCGTATACCTCCACGCTCCAGGTGACCGATGAGAACGACCTTCCGGCCGACAAGGCCACGGTGAGCATCACCACAACCGCCCGTACGCCGGTCTTCATCAACGGTCTTTACTACGTGTTGAGCCAGACACCTGTCCAAATCGTGACGGATAGGACCGGGTCAGTGACTGTGGTGGAGGCAACGGAGGACATCAATGCCACGATACTCACGGTGACTTGCAATGGGGGATCTCCGCAAGAAGTCAACCCAATGAACAAATCATTTGACAAACTGACTGCTCTCACCTCGGAAGACGCCCTTCGTGGCGCAACCGTGCCGGAGACTATCACAGCCGGCGGAGTGGTGGGCTCCGTGCCGTCTGTTCCTATTGTGGATTCGTCGGCCAGCTCTGATGATCTCCAGGGAGTCGCGGCAGGATTGGATCATCTGCGAGATGCTTATACCGAAGCGCAGTCGCAGCCGGGCTCATCCCTCGATGGCTTTAACAAGGGTGTTATCCCCGCCACTCTCTACTACTCATCTGGCTCTGCAAGGGGTCTGGGCGATGCAATCGCAATCGCGGCCGGAGACATATTCCAGTGGCTGAAGTCTGGAGTTGAGCACGTTATCGACATCATCAAAGACGCTGCAACTGATACCTGGCATTTCATAGCGAGGATCGCCGGCAAAGTCTACAGCGCACTCCTCGATACCGTGGAGGCCGTGATTGGCGCTATTGAATGGGTTTTCAACGCGATCAAAACGGCCATCGAAGACCTGATTCGTTTTATCCAGTTCCTGTTCGAATGGGACGATATCAGCCGCACCAAGCATGCCATGGCGAACATTGCTCGGTTGTATGTGCAAGCGCAGGTGGAGGCCATTCCGGAGGCAAAACAGTCATTCGACTCGGGGATCACCAGTCTCAAGGAGACTCTGGCAACCTGGGCAGCCACGGATTATTCCGCCCTTGGTGACGCGGCGTCGAAGCCCGCTTCCTCGAGTGCCTCCAATCCATCCAAGGGCCAAACGTCTGGTTCCCAGCTACTGGCGCACCACTTCCGCAATAACGCCGAGAACCTGACGATCCAGGGTGACACGCATGCCCTGAAAGGCGTCGAGGATGGTGCGCAGGAGATCATCGATGTGCTTCTCGCATCCCTGTCCAAGGAGGAGACCGTCCTATCAGAAACCTACACCCAACTCAAGGACCTCGCCAAGAAGTTCAGCGACATGAGCGTCGAAGACGTGCTCAAGCAGCTCCTCCTGATCCTGGGCGACGCCGTCCTCGACAGCACCCAGGTCGTGGTAGACGCCCTCATGGACGTCCTGCACAGCCTCGCAGAGTCAGCCATCGCCCTCCTCGACACCAACATCCACATCCCCGTGATCTCAGATATCCTCAACGCAATCGGCGTCCCCGACATCTCCTTCCTCGACCTCTTCATGTGGATCGCCGCCGTGGGCTTCACCCTCGTATACAAGATCGCCAAAGGCGAGGCCCCATTCCCCGACAACAACGATACCCAGCGAATCACCTCAGCGACATCCTGGCCCGAGCTCTCCTCCCTCTTCTCCCAGTCCGCCGAACTCGCCTACACCACCAAGAACGAGAGCGACACAATCCACCCAACAAGCATCCTCCCCCCGAGCGCGCAAGACCCCGTCTTCATCGGCGGCCACGCCACAGCAGGCTTCATCGTCCTCATGGGCGACTTCCTCAACGTCTTCGAAGCCGAAGCCCTAACCGGCGACAACGTCTTCTCCATATCCGCCGCGGTAGCAGGAATCCTCGCCGCCGCCTTCCAAGGCAGCACCGACTTCCTGGTCCCCAAATACCCCGTCGCCAACCCCGCCGTGAAAGCCGTCAGCTACGCAACGCTGACCAGCACCATCGCAGCGAAGCTCATCTTCTCGGGCCCAGGCCAGAAGCTCTTCGCGGCCAACTGCAAGTGGTTCGCGGTCGCCGACGGGCGCGCGACGGGCGCCATCGTGAACAGCATCCTCGTCATCCCCGCGCTGTGTGTGTCGGGCTGGCACTTCCACGAGCTGAGCCAGATGCCCGAGTCGGATCTGCGCTCCGCGGCTATCGTGGGCGAGGTGTCGAATATGACGTCGTATGTTTCGCGCATTGCGTATGCGACTGCTGTTAATGACTATGAGGAGACGACGAGGCAGGTCGCTATTGGGGTTATGGCTGTTAGCAATGTTGCGACGGCGGGGTTGCAGACTGCGGAGGCTTTTCTTTCGGGATAGTGAGGATGTTGCCTATGGCTTTGTTCTCGTACCCTGGGCCTTGTTTGTTGGTCGGTGAGCTAGAGGTATTGTCGTGAATGGGGGTGATCACGCCTGGTTTAGCCTCCTGTCATTCCTTGGGACTATGTTATCGTTTGTTTGTTTGTTTGTTTGATATTTGACTGGAATAGTTACTTGAAGTGAACTCTTTACTGCCGTGCTGTATTAGACATTCTTTAGTAGAAAGATTACCTCAAGACAAGTACGAAGTCCTTCGTTGAGCTACTTGTATTCTGACCCCGAATTCCGCTGCTCTTGATTACTTGGCCGTCGGCATTGGTGGGGGGTTTTAGATTGTATGTATGGGTCACCGAAAGGCTTCAAAAGAAAAGGAAACAGAGATGCAAACACAAAACGTAATCATTCATGTACTCGATCTAACAAACACTCATCTAGTCATCAGAGCTCAAAAGACAATATGCAGTCAAGTCATACAACATCACTATACACTGAATAAAACCGTCCGTACTCTACTCTGCACCTCATGCTTCACACCCCCATTAAACTAATAGCGGTATCCGCTTTGGCCGTAGCCTTGGTTGCTGTCGTAGCCGTGGCTTTGGCTTCCTCCGTAGCTCTGGCCCTGGTTTCCATAGCCCTGGTTTCCTCCGTAGCTCTGGCCCTGACTTCCGTAGCTCTGGCCCTGACTTCCGTAGCTCTGGCCCTGGTTTCCATAACCCTGGTTGCTGCTATATCCATGACTGCCACCATGACTGCTACCATGGCCCTGAGAATGGCCGCCATACGACGAATCCTGGTACCCCTGGCTCTGGTGCTGGCTCTGGTGCTGGCTCTGGTGCTGGCTGCCGTACCCGTGGCTCGACTGGTGGCCGTATCCGGAGGTGGAAGAAGACTGGCCGTATCCAGGGGTAGAGGAAGACTGGCTGTATCCAGGGGTAGAGGAAGACTGGCCGTATCCGGGGGTGGACGAAGACTGGCCGTATCCCTGGCTTGAGGACTGGCCGTAGTAGTCTGCACCGTGTCCGCCGCCGCCGTGTCCGCCACTGGAGTGGTGGGAGGGCTGCGAGTACTGGTGCGAGGACTCGTGGTGCTGGCTGTGGTGCGGTCGGGTGTTTTCATGGTGGCTCTGATGGGATTGGTGTTGAGGCTGGCTGTGGTGCTGAGGAGGGCTATGGTGCTTAGGCGGCTTGCTATGGTGCTCCTCAGGCTTGTCCTCCTTCTTCGAACCTCCTAGGGACAGACCGGAAAAGACACCATCCAGCTTCTTCAGCCCCGAGAGACCCGGGATGCTAGAGAGCTGCTCGAGCGGGTTGGAGCTATGCGAGGAGGACGGGCGCTGCTGCTGTTGCTGCTGCTGCTGCTGGTGCTGAGGGGGACGGGATTGACCGCCGTGGCCGTGTCCTCCCGCGCCAGCCGCTCCGTGACTGTGGGCGCCGTGAGAGTGACCGACCTCGCCGCCGTTGTTTTTGCCGGCCTTGACGCCCTCGGCGCTGAGGATGTCGTTGAGGCTGCGGCCGCGGTCGGGACGGGAGTGGGCCCAGGATTCGACGGCCTCGAACATGGTGCGATGGGCTTCGTTGCGCATGTCCCGGGTGGCCGGGTGGTGGAACACCTTCAGGCAGTCTTCGAGCACCTCCTTCTCCGGCACATCGGGGTGCTGCCAGGCGTACAGCACGCGGGGGGCCACGTACTTGAGGATAGCGGAGGCGACGTTTCCGGCCGGGTCGTTGAGGATGTTGGAGAAGTGGTCCTTAGACAGGAGCGAGTGGGTGGGGTCGGTGCAGTGCGGGTCGGTCCAGGGCTCGAACTGGTGTTTTCCTGAGGCGTCGATCACGCCGGCCGAGCCCGTCTGCAGACTCTTGGACGCGGCGTTGATGATGGGACGGATGAACGGGGCCAGCAGGGACATGACGAAGACGGTCACCGTCTCGGAGATCTTTTCTACCAGCGACTCGAGGCCGGGGATCTTCTCGATGACCGAGTTCAGCTTCCGGACGACGTTGTCTCTGAATTGCAGGATCGGGTAGATCTGCTCGATGGTCTTGGCCGGATCGAGGTCCGCCATCGGACTCGGTTTGTCGGAGGAAGCCTGGGGACGGTCGGACGCCCTGGAGCTCTTGTCCTGATCACCCGCAAAGTTCTTGGCCAGTCCGCGAGCGGCGCTGTAACCCGCGTTAGGCTTGCCGCGCTTGTTCGAAGACTCCTGTTCCTCCGAGCGACGCTTGAGGTTCTCCGCCTCGGTGACCAGGTCCTTGGTCCCCGGGATCTTGCCCAGGAGGCCGGTCAGCGAATCGAGTGACGAGCCGGACGAGTTCGACTGAGCGTCTCCGAGGGCGATGTCCATCTCGTTGACCTCGGACTGCGTGAAGTGGTCGGTGGCCTCTCCCAGCACGGAGTGGAAGAAGTCCACCATGCCGAAGGTGCCCGTCACGAGGGGGAAGACCTGGTGGCCGTGGAGGTTGATCTGGGTGCGCGCACCGGTGTGGGCGAAGACATTGTGGAAGCCCATCTCGCGGAGGGCGAGCTCGCAGTAGTTGGTGTGGGCGGCGAAATCCTCGAGGGTATGGAGACCCTGGCCGAGGCATCGCAAGGCCTCACAGAGGTCCTCCTCGTTTCCTTTGCCTCCGGAGCCGTGGGTGTAGGTCCTGCCGTAGTGGATACTGCGCGCCAGACTGTACTTGATGTACGCCGTACTGGTGGCCCAGTCGCCGCGTTCGTTGGCGATATAGTTCTTCATGCCGGTGTGGGGGTCGATATCCAGTTCCGCCTGACGGATGGGACCGCGCAGTCTTTTGTCAAATACGCGAGCGTCCTGGTTATCGGCGTAGTCCTTGGGGTTGCTAAAAGAGCATTATCAGTCAGAGGGGAGACATCGTAGGCAGATTGTAGGAAGACCAACTCAATATGTTCCTCAGGCCGATAAACCCCCAGTCTCTCCCCAGTAACCTCAAACTCAGCAGTCGCCAAGCCGAACGTCATAAACGAGAGAATCCAGACCAGAACGCGGATGGTATCAGCGGGAAGACTCTTAAGGGTGCCGACATCCATAGCCTGGGAACTGAACCGAGCCAAAGTCAGCATCCCACACCACACTCATACAAAAAATGATATATACGATCAAACATACTAATCCCGCAACCAGTTTCCAAAATAAACACGCTTGATCATGGTCGAAGTCCACTTGTGGCCCGTGATGAAAGCGACAGTCTTGAGCATATCTTCGATATCGCCATGGCGCCAGTTCTTGCCTTCGACGGCGGAGATGGAGGCGATGTCTGTGGACTTGTTAGGGGTGGGAGAGCATGAGGGTGGGTACATATGAGGGAGGAGAACGTACTTCCAGCGCCGAAGGCGTCAACTTGCGAGGGGAGGAGGACGAGCAGGACGCTCAGGACGAGCAGGGCGTTGAGGCCCAGATGGGAGGAAGCCATGGTTTACTGTCTGATGGCGATCGATCGACGATGTGGGAGATGAAAGATGCAGCCAAGACCGTTGGAGAGAGAGCTAGGTAGGAGAAAGAAAGCTGAGCTGCCACGTCGGACGGGTCTTTTTTTGTTCGTCAGACGTGCTTTGATCGTATGCAGGCGTCCGCGGAGGGGCAGTTGGTGGGGTGATTGGGTACGGTCGTCTGCGCGTTGTCCGACCGGAAGTAAGTAGAAGGATACCGAGCAGGGAGCTAATGTAGAGAAGGATAGAAGGATGAAGAGGGGAGAAAGGAGAGGCAGGATAGGGTGCTTGTCGTGAAAACCCGACCGATCAGCGACAGAGCCAAGAGAGAGCAAGCTGCGATGATTTCAGTGCCCCACTTGTTGGTGGGGACTGGCCCTGGATAATTTATGGGCGAGCTCAGCTGAGAGGCTGGAGGAGTGAGGAGTAGGGGTAAGCGTGAGGAATGAGGTCACTGGTGGATTCAGGAGGCAGGATGTCAGATTCGAGAAGAAGTACGGAGTATACTGTATAGATTGATGAAGTATATCTGAAAGTATGACATAGTAGTATCAGAATCCGATAGTTCAATACCCACGTTGATATGATAGAACCTCAGGCATGGTACCTATTTTTAACCCAAAACGTGCCAATACCATACCATATAATACCATACCAACAATACAATACAATTATCTAACAAAAACAACCCCGCCTCCACCGCGGGGTAAATCGTGCCGACAGAGTAACTACTGACTAGGTAGGTATTTCACGAGAATACCCGTAGTAACTAGTGACTGGGTAGTAACTACAGTACGACTCATGACTTGAATAACGTCGTAGTCGATCAATGTAAGGTAGCATTGATAGATCGATATACCACATTGTGGGAGACGATGCCACGTGGGTATCACACTTGACTATGTTTACTATGTAGTATTTGTTTATTTAGCTTTTACCTGGTCGTATACAATCATGCCACCACCATTACCACTACCACTATCACTACCACCACCATAAACACTTACCTACCTATCTATTTAACTACCTACTCTCCAGACCACTCCAACCCTCAAACCACCCTTCCCAAGAAACGACCCTCAAACAAACAAAAAAAAAGAAAGAAGAAGAAAGAAAAAAAAAAACCCAAGATGACCACCCACCTCGCCTCCCTCCAACGCGACGGCTACGTCCTCATCCCCTCCCTCCTCACCCCAGACGAAACCGCCCACCTCCGCACCGTCGCCACAAAGATCACCGAGCAAGCCCGCACCGGAACCTGGCCCTACTTCCGCACCGTGCCCAAACAATTCCCCCCCTGGCCATCCACCCCGCCCCCGGCCTCCGAAGGCGGCATCTGGGGCGTGCAGCACCTGCTGCACCCGGACATGCCGGGGCGGGCTGATTTCGCGCGGTTGTATTTCTCCGACAAGGTCCTCTCCGTCGTGGAGGAACTGGTGGGGCTGGACGGCGCGAAAGAAGCAGGTCCGCGGGAAGGAGGTCGGGAAAAGCTCGTCATGGAACTGTTTAATCTACTGGTCGCGCCGGAGACGCGCGACTTCGAGCTGCGGTGGCACCGCGATGACGTCCCCGAGACGGCCACGCCCGACGAAGAACTCCGCCTCCTGGAAGCCAAGAGTCCCGGCGGGAAGCAGTCGCACGCGCAGTACAATCTCGCTCTGTGCGAGGACGCCTCGCTGGTGGTTGTGCCGGGGTCTCATCGCCGGGTGCGGACGGAGGCTGAGCGGGCGGCGGGGCCGTATGAGGCTCACTTGCCGGGGCAGGTGGTTGTGGAGCTGAAGCCTGGGGATGCGGTGTTTTATGATAGCAATATCTTGCATCGCGGGGTTTATCGGGGGAAGGAGGAGGGGGCGGAGGAGTCGCGGTTGACGTTGCATGGGAGTGTGGGGCTGGTGGAGGAGAGTGCGGGGGATGATGGGAAGGTGAGGGCGACGGCTGTTTTGCAGCATGGGGTTGGGGCGTGGACTCAGCGGGAGGATGCGGCGTTTGGGATTGGGGGGCGGGCGGAGGGGATGAGGGCGAATCTGATGGCTATGGGGTCGGGGGAAGGGGTGGGGTACTCTCTCCAGGGGTAGATGTAGTCCATTAGGATGTGTATTAAATGTGTTTTGAATGCTTTTGTTCTATTTCCTAGGGTATTGACAAACTCGATGAGATGAACCATCGATATATACCAGATATACCAATACCAATACCAATATACCAAAATTGTCGTCATATCGTCACTCGTAACCAAGTCGAGGGTATCACCCATCCAAAGGCCGTTGCCCATACACGTAGTGGTATAACACGTAAGTATGGTACGAGGCATTGAGCAACTCGCCCCGCACCTTGTCCACGTATTCCTGGGATTGTTCAAAGGTGTATCCCATGACCCTCGTAAACAGAGCCAACGTGTAGGGCTCGACGGCTTCCCAGAGGGTGCACTTGCCCACCCGTCCGATCTCTTTCAACCGGGGGCTCTTTGGCCAGGAACCTACGGGGCACTGTATCGACATTAGCTGGTGCTCCGCCAGACGATCGGGAAGAGAGGCTCACCTTATAAACATCGTCTGTCACGTTGACAAACCCAGCACCCTGCATCCACCCCGCCACATGCGACGCCACGTTCATGTGTTTCCCAAAGCGGCGGCTACTCTGGTCCAATTTCTGCTGCCAATCCAGCAGCATGGTCGCCTGCTCGTGCGTGCCGTCGTCGGAACGGACCCACGTCTCATACTCCTGGAGCTCGAGCCAGCCGCCCGGCTTGAGATGCTGGTACGCCTGACGCAGCAGCTGCTGCCAGTCGGCGATGCCGCCGCCGAGACTGCGGGCGTGGATGTAGTCAAAGGCCTCGTCCGGGGCGAAGGTCCAGTCGCTCTCGGCGTCGTCGACGTGGAAGGTGCAGTTGGGCGGGGCCCAGTTGGGCTGGATGGGACTGAGGTCGGTGCCGATGACGTCGGCGCGGGGGAAGTCCTCTGCGATCTCGAGGGCCCAGGCGCCGGTGCCGGTGCCGATGTCGAGGATGCGGCGGGGTTCGCGCAGGGCGCGGATGGGGGCGCGGTAGAGGTCGCCGCCGGTGATGAGCTTGAAGAGATGGTGCATGAGGGCTAGACGATCCTGCTCTTCTTCGTCGTTGGGGATGGGGTACTGGCCGTGGCGGTAGGCGTGGTACCGGCGGCCATTTTCGTAGCAGTAGTCTCTCACGGAGGAGGAGAGGGAGAGGTTGGAGTTGGCGATGGACTGGGCATCGCAGAGGGAGTCTTCATCACTGGTCTGGGGGATTTAGTAAGAGGATTGGCAGGCAGTAGATGGATAGATAGAGGAAAGACATACATCAATCTGAATGGGTTCGTAGAGGTTCGGTTGCGGCATAGTCTAAAAAGCGGGACGAGTGGGGATGACGGGTGGATCGATGATGAAGAAGTGAGGAAAATACGGATATAGGGGGTAGGGAAATACAGAGATATGGAGGGGGAAGAAGGAAGAAAGGGGAATAAGATGAAGAATTACACGAGAGGAGGGGGAAGTTAAATAGAATAAATAATCAATAGCTAGACCGGGAGTCTGGATACTGGTCCGAGGAAAAGTTTAAGTAAAGTTAAATTAATTCGGAAGAAAGATAGAAAGTTAAAAAAAAAAGAAGAAGAGAGAGAAAGGAAGAGGAAAGAAAGAAAAGGAACAGGCTAAAGGAGAGAAGGAGCAGCCAGTAAGTAAGTGAGAAGAGAATCCCGACCAGCAGGGATCAAGAGGGATCCGACCCGGGGGAGAGGACGTTGGGTCTTCTTCTTCTTTTTCCTGGGATTTTCTGGATCATGTTCTGTTTCTTTTCTGTTGGTCGGTCTGGCGGTGTGAGCCACAGCTTCGGGTCTTCAACAGTTGGTCCGTGTGCCGTGTTTTCCAGTGTGTTGGTTCTGTCATTCCTCTGATAACTATGTCTTATTATTTATATAATACTTAATACACTGAATAATCAATAGACGTATATACATATGATTGACTTCTAATATACATCTAATATATGTAATTCATACCACACAGATCCCAATCCCAAATCCCCAATCCCAAATCCCCAATCCCGCCAAACTAACCCAACCCAGTAAGCAGTAAGCAGAGCCTTCGTCCCAACACTAGTACTAGTACTCTTAGTACTCTGTAGGAAGCAATGACAGCCTGATTTGTCAGGTGAGGGGGTGCCAAGTTCTTCCTTCTTCCTTCTTCCTTCTTTCTTCTTTCTTTGAATCCTATCGTTAAGTTTATTATCTAATATATAACATACCCCCTCTCCCAAAACAGTAAATATCCCTTCAAGTAAAGTAGAAAACAAAATATAGGTAGTATGTGCTGGCAACTCATCCCCCCTCATGCAATGTACATGCACAATATATCTACCCCACTATCCGCACCGGCTCTCGGGACGGGCCTTCCGATTTGTGCGGAAGGTTATTTATTAATCAACTTGGGTGCATAACTTACTTACGTCCTACTATCCTTTCTTCATACCCCTCTATTCATCCATACTTTGAGTTACTACCATTAGTACTACAAGTACTACTACTACTAGTGGCTGTTGTTTGGATGTTGACTCGTTATTTACTTATAAATTTTATAGATATGATGTGAAATGATCCAGAGAATGATTATACGTATTCAACATAAAGAGTAAGATCAAATAAATAATGGTCATTACATTCGTCGTCATATCTATCTACTACTCCGCCCTATCTACCTACCTACCACTCCGTGGTTAATGAATGACCTAGCCCAAACTCTGCAACTTCTCCCGCTCCGACTCCGTCAACGCCGCAAACAACGCCCCAAACTCCGGCTGCGTACTCGCATGTCTGAAGAAATCTCCCAAAAACGCCTGCGTCTCGTCGTCGCGCTTCCGCACCCCAAACACGCTCTCCGTACCGCCCTCCCCAAACGCCATCAGCTCCTGCTTCGTCACACCCAGCCCCAGATCCAGCACGTCGTTCGGCAGGTCCTCCCACTCGTCGTCGTCGTCGTCTTCGTCGCTGCCCGCTTCGTCGAGGGCGGCCGCGGCGGCGGCGTCGTCGATCTCCTTGTTGCCGGAGGCGGCGGCGAGCTCTTCGACGAGGACTTTGATGATCTTGAGAGGCGCGGATACCGTCGTGTAGCGGTCGGGGTTGTTGCGTGCTTGCGACCGTGTTTTGATCCGGCCTGTGTCTTGGATGATGAGGTCGCCTTTGACTTGGACCTGGGAGAGGCGCGGATCGCCGAGGTTGTAGAGCGTGGCGAGCGCGATGATGTTTTGCTTGATTTCGTCGTAGCCGGCGAAGTTGACCGAGTTCTCGAGCCATTTGCCGACCACTACGGGGAGGCCGCTCTGGCCGCCGATGTCAACCTGGGCCAGGAAGTCGACCACCTCGCGCGCGCTGATGAGTGTCAGTCGCGCGAATACCAGGATCAGACTCTGGATGAACGGCGCCTGTTCCGCCGTGGCGAGCCGCTGGGCGACCGCCTGGAGGAGCTGCGGCAGGTATGGGCCTAGTCGTTCCGATCCAGCGCGTTCGACCAGCTCGGCGGCCAGTTGGCCCACCTCTGTGGCGGCGTTGTCGTCGACGGACGGCCCCAGCAGACGGTCGATGATCATCAGCACGATCTCCGTCGCTTCCTTTCCGCTCTGGGGATCGTGCCACGCGACGAATTGGCTGAAGTCGTGCGAGAGCATGTGTCGGACGGCCTCCGTGGCCGGGCGGATCAGCTCCCCGTCCGTCGAGTGCAGCAACAACCGGGTCAGCTTCGGCATCACTGCCCCAACGAACCCGGCCGGAAGAGGCTCCAGGGCCCGTTCCGTCAGCGCCCGCAACAGGTCCGCCGCGAAGTTCGTCAGCGCGTTCTCCTCGGTCAGGTTGCCCACGTCGATCGCCCCGGTCACGGAGGGGAGCACCTTTTCGCAGAGACCGACAAAGGCGTCGGGGCCCTGCTCCGAGATGTTTTCGACAATGTCCTCAAACGCCTCCGTGACGATCATCGTCAGCTGGAAGTTCGTCGGCCCGTTGCTCGCGATGTTGAAAAGCACGTCGATCGCCGCCGAGGACAAGACCACGCTGGGGTTGACCATGATCGTATCCCGGAGCGTCTCCGCGAGGGTGACCTTGAGATCGTCGCTGTCCGTCGGGTCGCTGAGATCGTGCGCGGAGATGAACTCCGACAAGGCGGAGATCACCGAGGTCTGCAGGGGGATGGTGGTATGCGAGGGAAGCGAAGGCATGAGATCTTGCAAGGCTCGGATGCAGGACACCTTGACCACCTCCGACGGATCATCCACAATGGCTTTCAGAACGGCCTCCAGATACGAGATGGCAGTCGCCTGGAATGGTTCCCCCGCAACTTGCGCCAAAACTCCGGCCACGAGGTAGCCACGGGCCCGTAGCAGCTCCTGCTCTTGCTGGATGGCATATTGGATCAGGTTGCTGAACCCGTTGGCCAACTCGATGGAGATTTGCTGATCCACCTCGTTGAAATCCCTCAGCAGCTGGTTGAGAGTAAACAGAGCCGACTCGCGGGACTTCCACCTGCAAGGAAATGACCGTCAGTGGTGCTATAATGGAGAGAAAACGTGGGGGGGGGGGAAGCTTACGACGAAGACGAATCAGCGAAGACCCGGTTTAGATAAGCCAGTAGTCCTTCAACGGCAGTACTCTTGAGCCATTCGCCAAGTTTGATAACCAAATCCCCGCTACACGTGCGAGGGGTACAGTTTGCCGTCACCGAAGTCTCTTCCGAAAGGAAAAGGTTGACATCAATATCCCAGAGCCCTTCTTCCTCGGTAGTGATATGACTGTAGGACCCTGCCAACTGCAGGATCTCGGGCAACCAGCCCGAGGTGGCAGCAGCCTGTTCGGCGTTTTGCAATTGCTGTAGCAGCTCAGCCTTTACTGGCGGCGCTTTCAACAGCGCCTGGATCAGATCCAGTTCTTCCAAAACTAAGAAGTCCAACGTGTAGGGAAGCCCGTCCACATCTTCCAAACGGCCTTGTCTCTCGTCGTTGATGTAGAATTCGTGATAGGTCGGCTGCAGGTTGGACAGTTCCGTCCAGATGGTCGCGAAGTAGACGGGGCTCTGGTTTGTCAACAGACCGGGGAAGACCATACGGATTTTCATCAATGTCTATGGGTAAAGAAAGGGTTAGTAAAGAGAGTGCGACTGGGGGATCTGTAGGGGAGGGAATACCCTAGCCACTTGCAGCTTCAATCCAATGACCCCACGCCACTGGGAAGCGATCTCAGTCTCCTTGGGTTCCTCCTCCTCGGTAGGCGGCTGCGGCAACGGCGCCTTGAGGGTAGAGATAAAGAAAGGCGACCAGCCAGCCAACACCTCATCCATAAACTGTTTCACCTGCACCTTGTGCTGCTCGAGCACCATCTCCAGGGTATCAAAGCACGAACGGAAGACCGCGACCGCCAACGCGCGCAGCATGGGCTTCCTCGACTCATTCGTCGCCACATGGAACAAGCTGGAGACGAGTTCTCTGGCAACATTGAAAAACTGCTCCTCATTGAAGCCAGTATCCACCAAATCCCAGAGAACCTTCAACGCGCCGTGCAGCGCGCCAGCCGAGCAGTTAACATCATTGATGATCTGCAGCAGAGCCGGGAGCAGCTCAGGCCAGTGTTCCGGGAAGTCCGCGCTAGCGACTTTGCTGACAGCATAGCTGGCAGAGGATTTGATCTTGCGATCGGCCGTCTCAGCCGTGGTGGCTAGCGCCAGCAGGGAGGCGCGAATCTGCGCCTTGTTGACGTCATTGACGAGGATGGTGCCTTTGAATTCATCGAGGTTTGGAGACCACGCGGCTGCAATGAAGGTGCGGAGGACGGAGAGGGCGGATTGCCTGAGGTTGACGGGGACGGTTTCGTGGGAAGCGATGGCGAGGAGGGAGAGGGGAAGGCTCTCGTTGGGGTACAGGCGGAGGAGGTTGAGTTCGGCGGCTTTTCTTGTATCCGCGGCGGGGGACTGCGTGTCCGCAAGTAGCGATAGTAGCTCTTGCTCCATGGTTGAGTTACCCTGGACTGGATGAGGGTAGTAAATCAGACCGTTTTGAGGGGTTGAATCTTTATTTGGTTGGGTGGGTGAATGGATTAAATTAAAACTCAAAGAAAGACGAGGGAGGAGAGCTCGTTCGAGTGAGGGTAAGGAAAATAGTCAATGGCTTCAAACCTGAGTCTCACGCTCTTTCTATGCGTTGACCTTTGATGAAGACGCCAAAAAGAGAAAAAAAAATATGTATATATGACGGGCTCTAATCAAGAAGCATCACCGCGTCTCGTTCGCGTTCGTGGAGGAGAGAGAGGGGCAGTACGGCAGATATGGGTACGAGGGGAGGAAAGGGAAGGCGGTGAGTACCATTTGGTTGGGTATTCATGGCTGTATTCAATGTTTTGATTACGGAGTACTCACTATAGAGGAAATATACGAGCAGTCCTATCAGAACCAGTTCTCCCCACTCAAAACCACGGATAATGGATTATGAGACATGGTTATGATAGTTTCCCTGACTTCTTTCACATTCATGCAATATTCACCCAACTCCTCACCTAGACGAGGGGGAATGTCTACCTGTACTGTAGGTAAAAGCACAACGTAGTACTCTGTAGGTACTCGGTACTGGTAGGTACCAAGTAGAGAGTAGGACTGCCTGATGCATTGGGTGTCTATGGATCTCGGCATCGAAAGTGGTCACAACCCAAACCGTCCGCCGACTCGCCGAGAGGATCATGTAATGGGTATTACACACCAGAGTCAGGACAAGATCAACTAGCGTGCACCATGATTGATTATTGAGATGCAGAGGGTGGTCCGCCGATATTATGACCATGCAGAGTACTTTTGCCGCTGTGTGCTGATATCATCGCCGGACCATGGATTTGTATACAGTTTGAGTATACAGTATGACTATGTATTACCACACAACTATGTGTAAGTCTGTTCTACTTGTAGGTCATTGTTGGTAATTTATGATTTCGATAGAAAGTAGTATACTTGGTTAATAGAGATAGAAAGAAATGACAACAAGAAGAAAAATCATCATGAGACAAAAGAATGAGAATACTCCGTAGAGCAGATAGAATGAAAATGATCAGCAGTGGCGGACCAGGATGTCGAGTTGGAAGGACGAGGAGATACGTAACGGATCACTTTGCAAGGTGATCATGGTGGGGCGATGGAAGGAAATCTATTTGAGGAGGCCCTTCACTAGTGGCATTATTGAGGGGCGGAAGAGGGGGAGGAGGGGCTTGTATTTCGTACTGTATGGTATACACAGTACTAGGTATTAGTTAGTCTCAGGTACCATACAGCAAATTAACCACATTAGACATTAGACGAGGATAATATTAATGACCTTCAACCATTGTAGATGGGAAGTCGGGAAAAGAAGCTCTTTGGCTTTGTTGCTTTTCTATTTAGCCTTTTTTTT